>NW_003852565.1:1819236-1822804 GCF_000181295.1 Otolemur garnettii
GTCCCCGCCTCCCCACCCACCTTGCTGGGAGCCAAGAGCCGCAGCGGGTGCCGGCGCCCGGGCAGGGGGATCTGCGCGCGCGGTGCGGCTGGCGCGCGCTCGGAGGTGGGGGCAGCGAGGGGCAGTCCTCAGGCAGCGCCGGCGGGGCGGTCCCGGCGGGGAGGAGTTTCCCCAATTACACGCCTGACAACGCGCAGGACGAGAAAAGCCAGGTCTTAATGGACTCAGAGTTGGGGGCCAGGAAGGGGCGGGGCTGCGGGGGAGGAGAGGTCAGGGATCCCCCCAGGGGGCCTGAAGAAAGGTCCCAGGGACTGGCGCCTTGCGGTGGAGAGAGCCAGCCCACAGTGTGGACCCCAGCGCTCCCTACCCCTCTGCAGCGCGTTTAGAAGGCTGAGGTGGTTTGCTAAAACCAGCCGTTCCCTTACTTAGCACACTGTGCTAAGTTGGCCGAACTCCTCCTGTGCTCTGCTAAAATTCCCTGCTGGAAAGGGGGCTTTCTGGGGATGAGGATATTTGGAAAAGAGCTCCCCGAATTATGCCTTTCCCGCGGAAAAGACACTAAACACATACCAAAAATAAAAAGGACCGTTGAGGGTAGGAGAGAGAAAGATCCAAAAACAAGGGACGTTCTGTTTGGTAGAACCACGAAGTGCACTTCATTTCCCTGTGTTTCCGTATTCCAAACTCCAAAAATTGCATTTATATTTTCATTTGTAATAATCACTCCAAAAGCTATTCTTTCACCAAGTAACTATTACAGTATCAACAACATAGTAAATTCACTAGGAATTTTGCTTTTCTATAAAAAAATTATCAGAAAATATTTTATATTTTTAACTGCTATTTCTTTAATATTGTCAAAAGCTTTGTTCTTAAAATATTTAGGATATGTAAGGTGAGGCCTTGTGGTGCCTTCCACATGAGCCGGGCAACGGAGGGAACAGGTGTTGGCAATATTGCTTTTTAATAATGGAGCTGTTCTCTGTTGGGGTTGTTATCTTTCTACCTCTGCGAGTTGCTGGGCTCTCCCAATCACCACTTCCCAGGACTTTTCCCGGCATCCTCATTCTCTTCTGCCTATCACGTCTCTCCTACTTACAAGCACTTACCCAGTTTTCTGCAAAAAACAAGCACTCAGGGGCTCTTCCCTTTCCAGCCATCTTTGTCCCTTCTGCAAGCTCCTGGCATGTATGAGCTGTTATCAGACTCTGCCCTTAGATCTAATTTTCTGCAGCAAAAACTGAGCCTTTAAAATCAGTTGATAACTTATTGTTCCTTAATTCCGAGTCTCCATGTAATTTTCAAATGTACTGTAAGAAAGTTCCAAGTGGAAATAATTCTTTGGTGCTTCATTTTTAACACAATAATAGGAACACAGGTAAAAGTAACCATCAGACACTGGTCATATGAGAGGACTAGAATCAATATGCAGGCTTTATGTTGGTTAAAGGTGAATTAAAATTCTCACATTGTATCTATTTCCCAGAGCACAGAGAAGTTACTTGACTTCTTCAAGATCACACAGCTAGTAACTGAGTACTGAAGATTAAAGTCCAGGCAGTCGGCTCCAATGTTGGTCTTGATCACTGTGACACTGCCTATCTCAGTAGTTCATTAGACATTTGTTGTTTGGCTCTTTAAACAAAGTTTTAGGCTATGATTCAAGCAGCTAAGGCACCAACCACATACACCTGAGCTGGCGGGTTCAAATCCAGCCCAGGCCTGCCAAACAACACTAATGGCAGCAACCAAAAAATAGCCTGGCATTGTGGTAGGCATCTGTAGTCCCAGCTATCTGGGAGGCAGAGACAGGAAAATCGCTTGAGCCCAGGAGTTGGAGGTTGCTGTGAGCTGTGATGCCACAGCACTCTACCCAGGGTGACAACTTGAGGCTCTGTCTCATAAAAAAAAAAAAAAGTTTTAGACTCCTTACCATATTCCTTATTTTTTGAACATGAGCAAAACATACTTACAAGTTGTTTATAATAGAAACAGACTGGAACTTGAATGATTTTGTAAAATGTCAGTACAATAAGTGTCCCAAGATTTTCTTTTAACAATTCAGCGGACAAGAAAATGTGATGCTCCTTCTACAACCCTGTGTTCTGCATTCTTTTCCGTTCTCGCATGTGTTCAGTATGCCGTGTTTATGAAATAATGCAACCTGATCCCTTCTGGAGTTTAGGATGTGCCACGTATTAAACTTAGCGGGTCAGCTTGGCGGACCTGAACATTTCATTTTACCTTGGAAGAAGCCCATTTCCTGGGAAGAGTTTTTTTTTTTTTTTTTTTCTTTCTCTAAGCCAAATAGGTTTAGAGGAAAGGAAAATTAAAATCAAGCTTTCTGGCCATAAGTGTGAAAGCAAAATACAAGGTCAAGAATCTTCAAAGGACAGGCTGCCAGGCTCTGATTTTGCTCCCGGGGCCGGGTGGACCCGCGGGGATCCTTTGTGGAGCATGCGCGATGCGCACCCTCCGACCGGCCTCAGCGTCTCCATCTTCTGCGAAGCCGACGGTTCCACTTGGGCGTTCTGGATTTACATGTCCCTCCCCCGGCTCCCAGGAAAAGAAAGGGAGATTAAAAATAAAAAAAAACTAAGGGAAACAGACGACGCAAGATTGGGGCTTAAACACAAAAGAGAAGGACTTGGGGGTTGATCGCCCCAACCATGGCCCGGAGCAGAGCCCTGCTCCCCACCCCATCCCCCCACCCCCGCGCCCGGGCACAGCAAGCCCCAGGCTGCAGGTGCCGCTGCGCCCTGCCGAGTTTTCTATTTTGAATAAAGTCTCTTCCAACCCTAAAATTATACTTCTGAATTGTATAATCTTTTACATTTTCATTTTTTATAAAAACGCCTTTCGACAATTAAATTATGTGTGTGCGTGTGTGTTGTGGGGAGAGAATACATATACGATGTAATCATGTCAAAAGCACAGCTCAATTGATCTTTACGCATGTGTACCAGTAGCGTGTATGTGTGGTCCAGACTAACACTCAGAGCACGTGTACTTACTAGATAACATCTTTCTCTGTACCCCTTCTCAGTGGTTGGGCCATCTTAAAGTTACTATCAACACTGGGTGACCAACTGTGACCTTTTGTCACAATGGACTGGTTTTCGCTCTCACGCCACATATAAACAGAGCCATGTAACAGTCTATGTAGGGTCCAGTGTCTCTCACCCAACGTAATGGCTGCATGTCAGGCCCTTGGTTATTTTTATCACTGTAAGGAGTGATAAAAATTTATTTATTTCCTCCCACGCCAACGGACATTTGAGTTGTTTGCAACTCTGAAATATGATGAATAAAAGCTGTCGTATATATTAGTATACGTGTCTTTTGGTGAACAATGTCCCCATTGTACTTGGTAGTCTGACTAAAAATAGAATCTCTAGATTACAAGTAAGATTCAAGCGATCATAAATATTGTAAAAGAAAGTTCCAGAGCAGTTGTGTCTATTTACCACCCATTGGCTACATAGGAGTTCCACACAAAGTCTTGATGAAATGCGGCCTTTCTATTCCTTTTAATTATTGCCATTCTGGCTTTAATTTCACGGAACTT
>NW_003852565.1:1823362-1846082 GCF_000181295.1 Otolemur garnettii
GCGAAAAACTACATGCAGGGGGGGTGAGGGGGCGTTAGGGTATGAGGCGGTTGGTGATTGGGGAATTCATAACTTGCAGGGTTGCTGGGCAGTTTTGCTCTGGGGACTTTTTTGCGACGGTTATTTTTAGCCCGGGTATGAGGGAGTAGGGAGAGGGTAGGGTGTTGCCTCCAGGTGCAAGAGTCTGATATGCGGGTAGAATGTTTTCATTGTTTTAGGGCCTCCTTACTGCCCTGTGGCCTAACACTCCTTTTTATAAATGATTATCTTCTCTCAATTGGGTTTGCCTTGACATTTTCCAGTGTCTTTTATGAATGTTATTATTGCTTGTGTCCTACTTAGCAAATCGTTGCCTACCCAAGGGTCAGAGAGATGGCCTACTGTGTTTTCTCTTAAAGGCTCCAGAAAAAAAGCTCCTCTTTTAAGACCATGAATTTTAGAGTACGACTTTATTTATGAGCTAACACTTATTTTCATACAGATAACTAATGCATGGTTTTTCCAAGAACCATCCTGTTACCAGTAAATGTATGCATTATTTTTTGCACTCTTCCTTTTAATACCACGCTTTTAAAAATTGCTATAGCTTTAATTTGTCCTAACTCTGAATCTTTGTTTTTGCTCTCCGAGATTGTTTGCATTTCTGTAAGTTTTCCCCCAATTTTCCAACTATTCTCCTTGAAATATTCTCAAGCTTACAAAGAAACTATGAAAATAATGCAAAGTTTCTATATAATACATCCAATCTGCAGCCTGTAGTCTAATTTGTCCACTTGTTGTGATAACATCGTCAATGGCACCTTCCTCGGGTACTCTAAGATTCCATGCAGGATCACATATCTCATTACTTACTGCACCCTTTAGCCTGTTTTTAATCCAGAACCATTTCACTTTGTTTACTTTTCCCTTTGAGCTTTCATAATGTTGATAGCTCCATGGATAGATTTTTTCTTTTTGTAATAGGCGCCTCAGCATGAGTTTGCGTGCTGTTGCCTCATGATCAGATTCAGGGTGTATGTATATTTTTAGCAGAAATACAGCATTAAGTAACGTTGCTTTCCTCAGGGTTTGGTGTGCCTATCCTGAGTCACCACAATCATTTACTTAAGTTTGTATCTGCCGAGTGTCTCCACCATAAGGAGGTCACATTTTTTTTCTTTTTGAATTGTTAATTTTTCTTTGGGTAACTTATTTGAGAATATTTAGTTTTAATATGACTTGGTGGTTCTTGCTTGCCAGTTGTGAATGGTAGTTTCCTAACTTGATTTTTACTCCACATTTGTCTGTTGGTATTGCTCTGTAAGGAAGCCCTCTCTCTCTTCCTGTGTTCTTATTTTCCATATGCACTCACGTTTTCTTGTTTTATTCAATGCATTTTAATCCATTACTGTCATTTTTTCTTGTTATTCTTGAATTATTCAGGAATTAGGCGACACGAGCCTCTTTGAGCTGGCTTCTAACTACTCTCAGCATGTCCCCAGTATATATATTGGAGGAATATTTTTATCATTTAAAAATTTTCCCCAGGTTCACTGAGGTACACTAGACACATAAAATTACATATAGTTGAGGTGTTGAAGGCACACAGCACGGTGATTTGATATATATGCAGATTGTGAAATGATGACCACAGCCGAGTTCACACATCCCTTGCCTCGCGTAGTTCGTTTTTTCCTACTTTCTAGAGCTACAAGATTGCTCACACATAATTTCTTTTTCTCAGCCCTTGAATCCAAAATTTCTCCCTGGTTCCTTTTAAACAAAGAATGATGTTTAGAAAGCATGACCTACTTGTTCTGGAGTATTATTGCTTTGAGGATTTTTAGAGGACGGAGCTAGAATACATATGCGTGTGCTACATATAATACGATTACAGAATATGTTAGAATTACTGAGTACGTACTGATGCCTCCCATAGCCTCTTCCTCACCTTTACACATTCCTTATTTGTAACTCTCTCCTTCCATGGCAAGATTCTCAATATTCAACAAAATTACTACATTTCTGACTTTGCACACAGTCATGGCAGAATTACGTTAACCATGCTACAATGAGAAGACCTCTCAACTGACATCAGGGTTTGGTTTCCTATCTTTTTGCTGTCCCTCCACACACACGCCTTGAGCAAGAGGGTAAAGCTATGCTCAAAAGTTATCTGGTTTAGTTTTTAGTTATCTGGTTTAGGTTTTAGTTTTTAGTTTCTTTTTCTTAAATGTGGTTAGGCTATTAATTTAAACTGGAGCTGACTTCACTTGTTTCTATTTGTATTCCACTTTGGGGCTTTCCTCATTATTGTACATTTAATTTTATTTTTAAATATGTAAAATTTTAACATGATTCCAAAAATCAAAATTATGCAAAATGAAGCAAGGATGCCTGGAGAATTGTCCTTCCTTCTCACTTCTTGTACCTGCTCTAGACATGCACACACTCACACACACTCACAGACACACACTCTCACACAAACACAAACACACACACACACAAACACACTCACACGCATGCACACACTCACATAAACACACACACAGTCTCACACACTTTCACACACACACACACTCAAACACACACACACACAAACACACAAGCCTCCTCCATATAGCACATTTCATGAATTTCTGCTTTTTTTTTTTTTTACAAAAATAAACTGATGGAAACTATTTCCTCACTTCCCTTTCTTCCTGACATAAACATTGCACGCTGTATAACACTTTTGGATGCTTTCTTAACTTACTCAGTAATGTACCTTGGAAATATACCAGCTGTTCCTCATAGTACATTATTACATGGAAACATCATAATTTTTTAATCATTTTACTTCATTAGGACATTTAGTAATTTCTGAAATTTTGCAAAGGCATACCATACTGAACTACACAATCTTGTGCATGCTGTTTTCATACTGGTGGAGAATGTTCAGGACAAATTCCTAGAAATGGGACTTCTGTGTCAACGGGTGCATATGTCAGTGAGTCAGATGTTGCCAAATTTCCTTTCCATAGAAAAACATTTTTCATTTTTCATCCCACTGTCAGTGAGAGCTGGTACCTGTTTCTCCACAGTCTTGCCAGTAGAGTGTGCTTTCAAATGTATAAATTTACCAATATGAACAGTGAGAAATGATATCTCAACATAGTTCTAATGTGTATTTTTTATTGTGGTAGTATTAAACATTTTAAATATTTAGGCCATTTTCGTGAATTGTCTTTTCTTGTCCTCAGTAGAATTTTCTATCAGATTTCTTTGTATTTTAGCCTCAAATTTTACATGTACAGATATTAGATATTTTTCTGCTCTATAGGTCGCAAATAGTTTCATCCCTTTTGCATTTTTCTTTTAATTTTGATTATATTTTCTCATCAGATAATTTTTAAACGTATTTCTCCAGTCAAATTAACATTTTATTGCATCTGAATTTGGGAACATAATTAGAAACCTTTCCCTTACACCCAAGTTATAAAAGAAGTTGCCCAGGATTTTTTCTGGTGCCTATGTGATTTCCTTTTTTACATTTATATCTCTGATCTATTTGCATCCTATCCTTATGTAATATGTGAGGTACAGATGTAATTTTAGTATTTTCCAAACGACTACCCAGGTCTTCCCACACGACTTGTTCTGAAGTTCAACTTTGCCCCACTAGGTAGAATTGCTGTGATTATCTATACCAAATTTCCTATATACTTAGATCTATTTTTAGACTTTTTTTCCATTCTAGTGGATAATTTCTGATAGTACCACCATTTTAATAAAAGAGGTTTTATACGCGTTTGAATGTCTACTTGGGCTCATGTTAGCACTTACTGATGCTGTTCAGCATTTTCATGGACTCCTCATGTTTACTTTTCAAATTAACTTTATTCTCAACCTACATAGTTCCAGGAACACCTTTTTTTTTTTTTTCATGTTTTACTGGACTTCTATTAAATGGATAGATTAACTTAGGAAGAATCTACTCCTTTGGGATGTCAGGCTGTCCTATACTATAACCAGGCATACTTTTTCTATTCATAAATATTTCATGTAGGGTTTTCATGTTTCTTAAGTTTATTTGTAGTAATTTTGTTTCTTATTTCTATGATATACGGCATTTTCTTTTCTAGTATCCTCTGATTGCTTACTAGTCATGAATATAAATGTTTCTATTATTTTATATATTTTATATTCTGCTTGCTTTCTGAATTCCTGTTTGTGTTAATCATTGATTCTCTGGTATCTTCCAGTTTTATTATCACACTGCTCCCAATTTTTAACATCTTCAGTAATTTTCTCTTGCCTAATTGCAGGGGCTAGTATTTCCCATAAAGTGACGGAGCAGAAGATAATGGGCACTTTTTCCTACTATGAATCCAAGTGGAAGGGTCTCTGGTGGGAGAAAGATTGACACGTAAACAGGAGGAGGAAGAAGAGGTAAGACCCCTGGATTAACTCTGCTGACAGATTTTAAACAGCAGGAAGGGGCAATGAAACGCATCAGACTTACAGCTTCAAAGGGGATAATCGAATAATTTTTCTTCAAAGTGAATTATATTGCTGGATTCTTACTATTGAACCATTTGTGTGCCCCCAAATTAAAGTTTTCCATTTTCCTTCCTTTTCTATGTTCTGGAACAATTTACTGGGCATCAGACTTTGATCTTTAAATGTGATCTTTATACATTTGGTAAAAATCCTACATGAAGGCAAACGGGCCCTTTGTGTGTGTGTGTCCACGCATGTGTGTGGGTGCGTTGTGTGTAGTAGTTTCCTGATATTTTTTTCTCTTCTACGAAAATGGCCTCGTTAATCATTCTATCTCGAACTTGTTTGGCTGTGAGGACATGGACACACACACACAGAGTCAATTTCACTGGTAAACTATTTCCCTGATAAATTTCATGTATGTTCCAAATTTTGTTAGATAAAGGAGTGCCAGGTCCTCTCGTGTGACTTTTTTCTGTGTGTTAGGACACCATGCCTTATCTTGTGTACATTCTCCCTTCTCATTACATTAAGTGGCTTGTTTATTTAACTTATTAGTCATCAGCGTTGTGATTTACTCTCCAATTCATTCTCTCCATGATTAAATTCTGCTTCTGTCTTTATTTTACCTTGTGCTTTCTGCTGGTTTATTTTTCTATTTCTAGCTTTCAAATGGGAATTTAATTCTTTTCTAAACTTTTCATCTTTATTGATACATTTTTCAGAGGACAAGTATTCTTCCAGTATGCTGTAAACAAATCTCATTGATCTTTAAACCAAGCGTTTGTTGTTTTGTTTTGATTTTGTTTTAGTTTTTTGGAGATGACATCTCACTCTGTTCCCCACATCAACAAAGCAGCATGGTCATAGCTTATTGTAACCTTGAACTTTGCGACCAAGCAATCATGGAAATCAAACAACCTGCTGTTCAACCATTATTGGGTCACTAACAAATTAAGACAAAAATCAAACAATTCCTTGAATTAAGCAACAGAGGGGACACAAGCTGTTAAAAACTGAAGGATTCAGCAAAAGCATGCCTAACGGGAAAATGCAGTCTTTTTTTTTTTTTTTTTGAGACAGAGCCTCAAGCTGTCCCCCTGGGTAGAGTGCCATGGCATTACAGCTCACAGCAACCTCCAACTCCTGGGCTCAAGCGAGTCTCTTGCCTCCGCCTCCCAAGTAGCTGGGACCACAGGCGCCCGCCACAACGCCCGGCTATTTTTTGGTTGCAGCCATCATTGTTGTTTGGCGGGTCCGGGCTGGGGATTCGAACCCGCCACCTTAGGTGTACGTGGCTGGCGCCTTAGCCGGGTTGAGCTATAGGCGCCGAGCCGGAAAATGCAGTCTTAAACATACCCATCAAAACAACAGAAAGGCCACAAACTAATGTCACATCTCAAGGAACCAGAAAAGGAAGAGCAAACCACACCCAAAGCTGGCAAAAAAAACAAGTAACAGTGGTCAAAGCAGAGCCAATGACATGGAGACATGGAGCACACTCCCAACTGGGAGCTGCCCATCTCTCCGCTGTCAGCTGTGAGCAGATCGCGGGGAGGAGCGCAGGGCTCCTCTGCCCTCCTATCTCCCTGGACCTGTTGAGTGAAGGGAAATGTTCTCAATTCTTCCTCCTTTTGCTCTGAAGCTTGTCTGATCCTCATGGGGATTCCTTTGCCATCTGCTGGTTCCTGCCCGGCCCAGCTGTGGCCTGGGTCTCCTGCTTCTGACTCTGCTTCTGCGGCTGTGACGGGAAACGGAGTACACCTGCCACTCTCGATTGTCTGGACATTGTCTGTAAGCTCATGGTTGGTACGGGAGAGCCATTGTCTTCCTTTGCCCACAGGCATGGTGGCAGGGAGCAGCAGTCGCTGTTGTTGCCACCTTCACGAAAAAATTTAAAGCTTCTTCTAAGGGGCCTGGACACTTTATCTTTGGAATCCACCCCAGAGATAAGTTTGGTTGAAGAGGCCCAGTTAGAAAGCGGAAAGACCAAATTAGCCCTTTTTCAAGTTAAACAGTTGCCTGGGTCCAACAACCTTGGGGGAAGACTCCACATTGTCATGGTCATCATCATATGAAAACTTAAATTTTAAAAAGGGCTTCCAGCATCTCTTTTTTGCTGGAGCCCAGGAGGAAACCTCCGGGGAGTATGCAGACAGTCGTCCGTCCGATGGTGTCACTGATATGACAAATTTCTCTGTGTTGTTCGACTCTGAGATTTCTCAGGACACAGCACTGTGTGCTCCACAGAATGCCCCAGAAATTGGACTCTCATTAATTTCCTCAAATTTCTTGCTGAGTTCTATTTTCAGGGCATCTTTGAGTTGTTTCACACCTAAGGTCAAACGTGGGATCCTTGAATTATTCCCTGACAGACTTGTGATGTGACTTTCACAGAGCTCAACCCCAAGTCATTATCTGACCGCCTCTCTGGGTCACTCGAAAAATGACCTTTTGGGCTCAGCGCCCGTAGCTCAGTGAGTAGGGCATCAGCCACATACACCAAGGCTGGCAGGTTCAAGCCCAGCCCAGACCTGCTAAAACAACAATGACAACTCCACCCAAAAAATAGCCGGCCTTGTGGCAAGGGCCTGTGGTCCCAGCTACTTGGGAGGCTGAGATAAGAGGGCAACCAAGTGAGACTCTGTCTCAAAAAAAAAAAGACCTTTGGGGCCATTCTGCAGGCCATGTCCCTGACCCTTCCTCACATTCTTCTCTAATGGACGCTTTTCTGAGCATCCCTCATGGAAGCTTCTGGATTGACTCAGTCCAAAATTCTACGTATCTTTACTGCTTTGACCCTCAGAGAACGAGACACACAAGAGTCCATAATGGCACTTTGCTCAGAAGTCTCAGGCATTTCCTTGTAAGGATGAGGCCATGATAGAGACTCGTGGATCCTACTGCATTGGACAGGCCCCACTGCTGTGGGATGAGCCTCTTCCAAAGGTGGCGTCTAGCTTCTTCTGAAGCTCACTCCTGAGAGAAAGGGAACCTTAGCCTTAGAGGACTGGCTGACCAGTTAAGGCTGAGAGCTGGAGGACAAGAGTCTTCCTGAGATTTCTCAACCACAAAGGGTAAACCAGGGTGGTGCCTGTGGCTCAGAGGGATAGGGCACTGGCCCCATATACCAGAGGTGGGAGGTTCAAACTCAGCCCCTGGCAATAAATAAATAAATAAATAAACAAACAAACAAAGGGTAAACCACACGCAATTCTCTTCTGCAGCATGTTCCATTCTAAGTGGTGAACTTCAGATGGCACGAGACGCTGGGCGTCATCCTCACACTTATGAACACACTCTGCAGAGCCTGATCGGGAGTGGAGGCTCAGGTGACTGAAGCTGAGTCTGGCACTGACCCTGAGTTACCCCAGAGATCTTAGAATGTGGGGGCTGCTAGTGCAAGTCCACAAAGGAAGGGAACCTACCAAATTAGATTTTTCAGCAACTTATGTTGACACATTTCGCTGAAGAATTTAGTCGGTAGTCTGACTTCAGTTGCCTTGGGAAATATCTCATTTTTTTTCCTTTTCCTTCGACATTAAGAAATCCCTCCTCTTTTTAACTTATCTCTCCAAGGGTCAGGAGTTGAGAAAAGGGAGGTTGCCAGTTTCTACAAGGTGGGCTCCAGGATCTCTTAAAAAGAGGCCTCCAAAGGGTGGGGGGCAAGAAGCTCTTGCTTGAAACCACATTTCGCCAAGTTGGAGGGAACAGTCCTTGGCATGAGGCTGCCACCAGGAGAATGCTGAAATTTTAAGTCTTAAGAGTCAGTGCCTCTGATTGTTGGGGGGTAAGTGAACAAGTCATGGCCACTATCTGGAAAGAACAGGCATCAATAAGATGGACATTTATTTAGACCAAGTCACAGCTACAGTGCCATCTGGCCATGGGGGAGCAGACATGGTTGGTGGTGAGTGATAACAAGTAGGTTACCAGTGGGTTCTGTTGCCGAGGATAAATTTGGTAAGCGGTTGATATGTAAGGGAGAGGTCGAGGTCAGATTCCATGGAGTTGCTCACAGAGAAAGTGGCCTCTGGCTGGAGAACAGGCTTTGCTCCCTGAGTGTGATGTGGCGGGAGAGGAAAGGCAGGTGGCTGCAGTGGAGAAGGCTCCGTGGGGAATCTGGACTCCCAAGGAGGGCCAGGCCCTGGTAGCAGGAAAGGAACATCAGGTCCGGTGAAAAACTGGACAATGGAGGCGGAAAGGGCAGGAAGAGGGGCTGCATTTCCATGTGTGATGTGCTGCTCCATGTGTGATGTGCTGCTATGTATTAATTAATACACAGCCATGGGTTTGGCCCAAACTTTCAGAAAAACAAGCCTCAAGCTTTCCTGGCCCCAGCTTTGGGCCAGGAGGGCCACCTCTGCAGAGGGCTAACGCTCCCCCGGTAAATGTGTGGATCTCACCACTTTCCCAGAGCTGCCCTCTGTGAAGGCTGCCCCTGCCCTCTCTCCCATGGCCCACAGCTACCCGCTGTGAAAGCTGCCCCTGCCCTCTCCCCATCGGCCCTTCCCTCCAGGCCATGTCAGGGGTTACAACGGAGATAGCCACTCAGATAGCTAGTGGGACGGAGCTTCTGAGGCTGTGCAGCCTGCAGGCAGCCAGGCAGGTACTTGGGGCCTGCAAAGGACTCACAGTCCCCTTCATGTGCAGCTGGGCCTCAGGCCTCCGTCTCCCCAGGCTGGCCTGGCCAGACCCAGCACCACCCCCTCCCCGATCATGGCGCTTGGCGGAGGCCACTCTCGCCCACTCCCAGCAGATCCAGAATCCTTTCTGGCTGGGACACTGTGCACCTGGCGGGCCCAGATAAGAGGGCGCTGTGGCCCGAGGGAGTCCACTGGGTGCCCTGCTCCCAAGCTGTACTACCTGTGTATAAAGTACATCCTTATTTTTCCCTCAAAAATTTGGGCAGAAAAGTGCATATTACATATGGCAAAATATGGTAGGTCTCCTGGAGGGCTTTCTGAGATCAAGGGGGATAGGGCAGGAGGCTGTAGAGTCTGCAGGTGGCACGGAGGGAGAGGCATCTCCTGGGACTTCCAGAGCTTCACTTCGGTGACCTCAGCAGGTGGTCTGCATCTAACAGTTGCCCCAAACTCACGATCTCATGATCCTCAGCTCCAGGCCTGCAGGGGACAGGAGGTTCAGAGCTGAGTAAGGAGCAGCAGGAGGGCCAGGGTGGGCTCCCTCAAGTCTGCTACCCTCCTCACCTTGCCCCACCCACGACATCACAATACACTCGGTAGCCCCTCCCCAGCCTCCACTCACATAGCTGGTCCCACGGCTCCCGCTCCTGTGAATCCCTGAAATGCCTAGAACAGGCTGTGAAAAGGGTGGGGGGAAAGGGTGAAAGACTAATCACCTTATCTGAACAGAAATCAGCTTCCTTCTCTCCTCTTCTCCTTGGCAAATTCTCTGACCTGGGAAACCAGATTAGGTCACGTGTAAGGAACATAGAAGCATAAGGATCATGTAGGAGCCCCCGTGTGACACCCTTGGGGTGTTAAACTGATCGGCAGATAAGGTCAGATGGTCACCAGTCATGTTAACAAGGTTCACATGTGCATGTGGCCCCATTTACAAAGTACTTTCACAAACATGATCTCACATGCTGTCAAAACCACCCCTTGTCAAAGCACAGACAACAGCGGTTACCTCAAAGAGGAATCTGAGCACCCAGGAAGTCAAAGTGCTTAGACCAAGTCAGAGACAGAAGGGCTGAATCCAAACCAGCCTCTGGGGGCCACCAACTGGGCACACTCACTGTCCAGGTCCCCCAGACAGGCAGAGCAGGGACGCAGAAACACCTCAGGTCCCATCGCCATCCCGTGAGGGCCCCCTTGGGGAGTTGTGTTTTCCCAGAGATCCTCAGAGATCACAGACCTGGGACCTCATGGAAGGAACAGGAGAGTTCACAGGTAAAGGCGCAGGTCAGATCAGCAGCACCTCAGCTCTCAGAGTCCACCTTCTCTTCTCAGCTCTGCCCAGACCCTGAGGACAGAAAAGACAAGGGTAAGAGACAGACTCACGTCTCTCACTCCCCAGGATGTGCAGACGCTCAGTGTCCACACATAGTAGGACTCCTCCTTTTAATTAACAAATTTGTTCCTTTCATTGATTTTTAAAAGTGATAAACAATTTCCTATTTTTCCTTCTATGAAAACCTGGAGGGAGGATTTTGTCTATGAAATCCCACTGTATGTTCTTGGAAGCCCTCTGCTCAAGGAGCACACAGAATCAGAGGCCAGCAAACACGTCTGCCACCCAGAGAACCCTGTTTCCTGGGGACAGTGCAGAGGCTCTCAGAACCGCTCTCCTGAGCAGCCCAACAGGAAGGAAGGTTTGGTCAAGTGACCTGACGTGGGAACGTGGTGATCAAGTGTGAAGAGACACTGTCACTTTCCAAACATGCCAATCCAGGACCACGAACTTCCTCCAGAGAACCCACACTTTCCAAACATGCCAATCCAGGACCAGGAATCTCCTCCAGAGAACCCACACTTTCCAAATGTGCCAATCCAGGACCACCAATCTCCTTAGAGAACCCACACTTTCCAAACATGCCAATCCAGGACCACGAAACCACTGGATTTGGGGTTTGATCCAGGAACCCTCCATCCCACCCAGGTAGGTAGCTGAAAACCTTGGTCCTCCTGAGCTCCTAGCCCTGCCCAACCTCTTCCTCTAGAAGAGCAACGTTCCCCACTCACGTAGATATGTGGGAATAGAAACAGGAGCCACCAACACTCACTTGGGGGCCCCTCACCTTTCAGATTTCTTCATTTTCCCAGGTGGTTGATAAAAATGATTTCATCACCAAGTACCACAAGTATAGAGAGAGTAACCCCAAGCCACTCAGAAAGGTAAATTGGAGGTCCATGTCAAAAACTGTGGAGTCAAAGCTCAGCTGTGGCTCAGGAGGGCTATCCAGAAAGCTGACCATTCTCCACTGTTGGCACAGCAGGGCTGCCTGGAGCAACTCAGTGCTATAGTGCAAGTCCAACTTGCTATAGTCCCCATCCTGCATCACTGTGCATAGACAAGTCACAAAGGTTTCTGAGGGTGACAGAGGAGGGTGTGGCCACTGCCCATCCACCCCTCAGCCCAGCAGATGCCTCCTCCCTTCCTGTGCCCTCTGGGTCCTTCTGCCCTCCCCAGCCATCCCATTTTTCAATTTCATCTTTTCTGGATATCACATAGATGCCTCAGTGAAATTGTCTGTTTCATCTGTAATCCAAGTGTCACCTGAGTCTCCTGTTACTGTGGGGGGGGGCCTCAAGGTGGACCTTGAAAGTCTGAAACACACCTGGAACTTCTGCTTATGGCCAGATACTGTTTATACTCTCCAGGTCACACACGCCCTCGAATCTACATTATCTCCAGAGGGTTTTTCCCTTATACTAACCCAAATATGAAACCTAAAGTTCTTTTATACTTATTTATTATAGTTTTTAAAATGCTGAATAGTAAATTTCTTGTTTGAGAGTCAGGCTTTACTATTTTCCCTTGGGGGGCTGACTAATAATTAAAGCTAATAATTCATTATTCAACATTACCCACAAAACTAAAATAAGTATAAAATGAACATATGCAATTGAAATTTCAAGAAATCTTGGGGGTAAGTTTATATCACTTACTTTCCTGTGGTGGGTAAACCTTAAACTATACAAAGACTTTGGAACATGCCACACACACACACACATACACACACATACACACACATCCTTTGACAAAGCAATCCAGGATTTTTAAATCCAGGAATCAACCATTTCCTGCTTTTATTTCAATCTTTCATTCTTTGTCTTATCCATGCTTTTTCTAACCCTACTTAAAATACAGATAGTCCCAGCCATCTGCATCAACTTTGTAACAGGTACGTGAGACCCCACCACCACCACCACCACCCCACCCCCCGAGCTAGACACAAGTCACGGTGTGATAAGCTAGTGACTCCTTCAGCCTGTGGCAGCAGGGTAGGCCTTTGAGTGCCAAAGCCTGGGCAGAATCCGGTCTTGAGCAGCCCCATCTGATCATCCCACAGGCCATGTCAATGTGATCTTTTCTTAAGAATGCCTAGGCATGAAAAAAAAAGCTGAAAAGATATGCTCCATCTAATCACCCCAGCAGACATCCTAAATATCAACCACCTGTCACACTTTTTTCGGGCTCTTGTCAGGTTTGAATAATCTCAACATCCTTCCTCTTTTCCTATACCTTCTTTTCTTCTCTTTTTTTATTTTTTCATTTATTGTTGGGGAATCATTGAGTGTACAAAGAAGCAGGTTATGCTGCCTACATTTGTTAGCTAAGGTCCCTCTTATAACTGTGTCCCACCCCCAAGAGGTGTGAGGTCTGTGACTCCCACTCCTCCCTCCCTCCCTCTCTCCCCTCCCACTGTCCCCCCCACCATGCATCAATTGTCCTCATATCAGAATTGAATACATTGGATTCTTGCTTCTCTATTCTTGTGATGCTTTACTAAGAATAATGTGTTTCAACTCCATCCAGATTAATACAAAAGATGTAAAAGCTCCATCTTTTTTAGTGGCATACTATTGTGTACATATACCCCAGCTTGTTAATCCATTCCCGGGTTGGTGGGCATTTAGGCTGTTTCCACATTTTGGCAATTGCAAATTGAGCTGTGATAAACAGTCTAGTGCAAGTGTCCTTATGGTAAAAGGATATTTATTTTCTTTGGGGTAGATGCCCAAGAATGGGATTCGGGATCAAATGGGAGGTCTAGTTCGAGTTATTTGAGGATCCACTACAATTCCTTCCAAAAAGGCTGTATTAGTTTGTAGTCCCACCAGCAGTGACACCTTCATTTCTAAACTCATTTTTTATAGTGTCCAAGAGGGCAGGGTGAAAAGTACTCTGCTCTGTTGTGAAGCCAAAGTCCAAACAGATTCTGTGATAGGCAGTGGCAGAATGGGGACCAACCTTCACAAGACAATACTCACCTCTCAGGGTGACAGCACCACACTTCCGAGGGGATGTCCTCCTGGCCCACTTTACAGATGCACCTTCTCTAACATCAGCATCTATAGTCCCTTAATATTTGGGGCCTATCCAGAGCATCCTGCAGGCAGCACCCCACAGCCATGCGTTTCCAGGAGGCTGGGGGGAGCCTGAGATAGGGTGTGGCAGGAGCATTGAGACCAGAGGCTGAGTTTGAGTGTGGAGCCCAAATCAAAGCTTCAGAGACAGCAGGGAGAGTGGAGACCCTGCCGGGCAGGAGGAGGAGCTACCTGTGTGGTTTAAGAACTAAGCTGCCAGGAATGTGGCCACCTGCTGGCATCTATGGGCACCTGCAGGCATCAGTCCAAACAGGTGTGTGTGTGAGTGTAAAACACCCCTGAAGTTTCCAAGATGAGTGAAATGCATATACCCAGACTGAGCATGTACAATTACAACAGTGCATTTGGGATACATTGGGTATCTGGTTTATTTTTTCTTTTAACTTGGCTGCCATTATTTATTTTATTTTGTATATATATATTTTTTGAGTCAGAGTCTCACTCTGCCTTCCTGGGGTTGGATGCCGTGGCCCTGGCATCATCACAGCTCACAGCCACCTCAAACTTCTGAGACCAAGCAATCCATCCGCCTCAGTCTCCTGGGATGCTGGGGTGTCAGGCATGAGCCACTGCACCAGCAGCCATGGAATGTGAAGGGTTTGTGTGGCTTGTATCTGTACTGCATGTTGGGTCCTCAGCATTCTCGAACATACACTCCTATAAGTCAATGGAATTTAAACCCATCCTCAATATTTATTTTTAAATAATAAATCTCTCAAACAATAATAAGGCTCTGTACTTTATCAAAAGTATAGAAAATAGAAATTTGAAAAAGTTAAAATAAGAACAGAGATAGAAATTCTCATACTTTATTCTAGCCCTCCAGTAATTCATATGATGCACCCTTTCGGAAGTTAAAAAAAAGTTGTATTCCCAGGTTGGTTTGTGAGCCAACTAGATCTTCATGTGCGTACAATCCCCCCAGGCTTAAAGGAGCAGACAGAAAGGAACCCCTAAGCATGAAGAAGAAAAATGAGAATAGATTTTTAAAAACTCAGAAAGAATATTACAAGACCTCTGATCAATAGAAATAAGCGTCCAATTATCTCAATTACATACCAATATGTCCTTAGCACATATATTATTGTATTTAGCCTATAAAATTTAGGATCATGGACTTTTAAAGCCAACAGCACAATCAATATTAAAGTAATCTACCAGGACCAAGTGGACTTTATCACAGAGATGCAAGGATGGTTCAGTACGTGGTTCAGCTTGTAAACAGAAACAAGAACAAAAAGCGTATGATCAGCTCGGCTGAGGAAACAGATGCAGAAAAAGCATTCAACAAAACTCAGCTCCCCTTCATAATAAAAACCTTCAAACAACTAGGCATAGTCGGAACGTATCTCAAAATTACAAAAGCCAGGTGCCGGGTAGGACAAACCCACAGCCGACATCACACTCAATGTGGAAAAGTTGAAAGAGTCCCCCTAAGAATTGGATAAGACGACGGCTCCTACTGTGTCGCCATTTCTACTCAACATAGTAATAAAATTCGTAGCCAGATCAGTCAGACAAGAGAAAGAAATAAAAGGGTAGGCAAAGCAGGAAAAAGGCAGTGAAACCACCACATTTTAGGGTGACATGATTTTATGTCTAGAAAACCCCAAAGGTTCCACCAGTCCAGTATTTTCAAACCCAAGAATCAACTATTTCCTGCTCTTATTTCAATCTTTCATTCTTTGTCTTGTCCACACTTTTTCTAACTCTACCTAAAATACAGATGGAGGAAACCCTAAGGACTCCATCCCCACCAAAAAAAGAAACTGCTAGAACTGTTAAATTAAATCAGTAAAGTTACAGGATACAAAATCAATATTCAGAAATCGGTAGCATTTCTATACACCAACAACAAACTGTTCTATAAAGAAATTAGGAAATTCTTAGGAGTCAACTTAACTATATTGGTAACTATAAAACATTGATGAAAGAAATTGAGGATGGGCAGTGCCTGTGGCTCAAAGGAGTAGGGCGCTAGCTCCATATGCTGGAGGTGGTGGGTTCAAACCCAGCCCCGGCCAAAAACTGCAAAAAAAAAAAGAAAAGAAAAAAAATTGAGGATTACACAAATAAATGCAAGAATATCCCATGATCGTAGATTGAAAGAATTAATGTTGTTAATTAATTAATCAACATCTATTAAGTGACATATAGATTCAATACAATCCCTATTAGAAAATCCAAAGGCATTTGTTATAGAATTAACAAACTCCAAGCAGTCACGTGGAGCCACAAAAGAGACAGAATAGCAAAACCATCTTGAACGAAAAGAACAAAGCTGGAGGCATCATGCTCCCTGATTTCAAAATATATTGCAAAGCTACATTAATTAAAGTAATAGGTCATTGGCATAAAAACAGATACAGGGACCAGTGGAACACAAAAGAACCCAGAAATGAACCCATGAATTCATGGTTGATTGATTCTGACAAAAGTCCCAAGACCTTTATAATGGGTAAAGGACAGTTTCTGCAATCAATGGTATTGGGAAAATTGAATATTCATATGCAAAAGAATGAAATTGGACCTCAGTCTCACACCCTATGCAAAGAGTGCTCAAAGTCCATTAGAAACTACAACGTAAGACTTGAAGCTATAAAATCCTACTAAAAGAAACGGAAAAGCTCTCCAATATTATATTGGACAACGACTTCTTGCATATCATAAGTTTTTATGTGTCATATTAAATTGTTTGATTTTTGGAAATTTCACAGAACTCTTACATCTCCCTTTCATCCTTATGTTATTTAATGGAATAATTTTTAATCCCTAGTTGTAAGGGAACATTTAGAGTTTTTTTAAAAATTATAGTATTGTCACTTACAATCAGAGTGTTATTGTATAAAATGTGTACATTATGTATAATGATATTTTTAATGTTGGTAAGTGGCCTCGTATGTGACTAATTTTGCAGCTTTTCTGTGTGTATTTGAGAGGAAGGTGTATTCCCAATTATACACTATTATGTGCATGTAATGTTCTATGTCAGAAAAACGATTTAAAATAGGATCAGAGGATGGTGGAGTTTAAGATTAATTCACTTGGGCTTGGCACCCGTAACACAGTGGTTACGGCGCTGGTCATGTACACCCAGGCTGGCGGGTTCGAACCCAGCCCGGGTCTGCTAAACAACAATGACAACTGCAACAAAAAATAGCCAGGCATTGTGACAGGTGCCTATAGTCCCAGCTATTTGGGAGGCTGAGGCAAGAGAATAGCTTAAGCCCAAAAGTTTGAGGTTGCTAAGAGCTAGGATGCCACAGCTCTCTACCGAGGGTGACAGAGTGAAACTCTGTCTCAAAAAAAAAAAAAGATAATTCACTTGAAAATAAAGTGTATTTTTCCTGCAATGACCCAATTCAAGTCATTCTAATGGTAGCGTTGCAAATTGGAGGGCCTGCAGGGTGAGGCAGGTTTCCTGGACGACTTGAGCCTCTGTGAGGCAGAACTGTGGGCCACAGGGTACTGTGTTCCCTTCCGAAGGCAGAGTGAACACATGCATGGGCTTGCTCCAGACAACTTTGATTTACTGCTTGGTGTAATTATTAGAATTCCACCCCCTCTTAAAAGGGTCCTGGTTGGAGCAATAAATTCCTAATACCGTTGTTTCAGGGACCTAACTTTGTATGATTTGTCTCTTTAAACTGCTAATACTTGTTTTATGGCATTAAAAAAAAAAGCTCTATCCTGGGGAAATGGCCCATGGAGACTTGGAAAAATGTATATGTATGTGTTCTGTTTTGGGGTCAAATGTTCTGCAGTTGTCAGCCAGATCAAAATGGTTGATCGTGGGATTTTTTTATCTTCTATTCCTTGAAGATTTTCTGTCTGGTTGTTCCATCAGTTATTGAGAGTGGCGTGTTGAAATATTCGATGTATAACTATTGTGCTGTATACTTCCCCTTCAATTCTGGGAGGTTTTGCTACGTACATTCGAGGTTCTGTTGGTAGGTGTGTATCAGTTTTTAATTGTTGTATCTTCCACAAAAGTTGACATTTATCATTTTGAAATGTCCCTCTTTGTCATTAGTAATGTATTTTGTATTAAAACTACTTTTTCTTATGTTGATATATCCATCCCAGCACCCTTTCGGTTATGTCTGCCTGGTAGATGTTTTCTTTCCTTTTATTTTCAATCTATTTGTATAATTGAATCTAAAATGTATCCCTTATTGACAGAGTATAATTGACTCTTTGTTTATTAATCCAATCTGACATTCTCTGCCTATTGATTGAACTACTTAATACTTAAATGATTACGTAAATTTTCATTCAATGCAATTATTGATATGATTGGATTTATAGCCTGCCATTCTGCCATTGGCTTTCTGTGTATTTTATATCCTGTTCACCCCTGTGTTACACATTTTCTATCTTCCTCTATATTAGCGATGTTCTAACACACCATTTTAATTCTTTCGTTGGCTTACCACTTTGGCTTATTAGCAGTTATTCTGGGGATTAATTATGCATGTTCCCTTAACACAATTTAGTTCAGATTATTGCTAACTTAATTTCAATAGCATATGGAAATTTTCTTCCAATATAATGCTAAGTCTTCCTCCCCTTGTGATATTATTATCATACAAATTAATGCTTATAAACTCAACAATACATTTCTATAATGATAATTATTATTATTTTTATTTGAGACAGAGTCTCAAGCTATTGCCCTGGTTAGAGTGTCGTGGCATCACAGCTCACAACAACTTCCAACTCTTGAGCTTAAGAGATTCTCTCTTGCCTGAGCCTCCCAAGTAGCTGGGACTATAGGCATCTGCCACAACACCAGCCTATTTTTTGGTTGAACTTGCCATTGTTGTTTGGCAGGCCCAGGCTGGATTAGAACCCACCAGCTCTGGTGTGTGTGGCTGGCGCCCTGGCCCCTGAGCTTTGGCACTGAGCCTGTAATTATTATTTCATGCTATTTTCTTTAGAACCTATTAAGAGGAAGCACTATATTTACATTTTCTATTATATTTACCTATGCGATTTCTTTTTCTAATGTTCTTTCTCTCTTTGTATGAATTCAGGCTACCATATAATGTCATTTCTTTTTTCTTTTCTTTCTTTCTTTTTTTTTTTTTTAAGAAACAGAGTCTCACTTTGTCACCCTTCATAGAGTGCTGTAGCATCATAGCTCATAGCAACCTCAAACTCTTAGGTTCAAGTGATTCTCTTGCCTCAGCCTCCTGAGTGGCTGGGACTAAAGTTGCCACCACAACACCCAGCTATTATTTAGAGACGGGGTCTCACTCTTTCTCAAGCTGGTCTTGAACCCATGAGCTCCGGTAATCCACCTGCCTCAGCCTCTGGGGGTGCTAGGATTATAGGCAAGCACTAATGTCGTTTCTATTCAACCTGAACTGCAGGGTGGCCATGAAGTCTGAGTATAATCTTAAATTGCACACAAACTTTATGGCCCCCTTGTATAATACTTCCTTTGGAATTTCTTGTTGTATAGGTCTGGTCTATTACAGATGAATTCTCTCCATTTTTATTTACCTGGGAAGGTGTTTTGCTTGTATTTTAGAAGGATAATTTTGCTTACTACAGACTTTCTTTTTTGTAGGGAAGACACTCCGTCACCCTGGATAGAGTACTGTAGTGTCATAGCTCATAGCAACCTCAAATTCCTGGGTTCAAGTGATCCTCTTGCCTTAGCCTCCCAAGCAGCTAGGACTACAGGTCCCCCCTCACAAATTCCAGCTAGTTTTTTCTATTTTTAGTAGACAAGGGGTCTCACTCTTGCTCAGGCTGGTCTCAAAGTCCTGAGCTCAAGCAATCCATTCCTAGGATTACAGCCATTGCCCCCTGCTCACTATAGAAGTTTTAACTTTTGGGGCAAGACACGTTTGTAAGAGGGACTTTACTTAACAAATGCAATCAGTGTAACCTAGTTTCTTGTACCCTTAATGAATCCCCAACAATTAAAAAAATAATAAAAAGAAATCAAAGCCCCTACCTTAAAAGAAAATCACATCATATTTTTACTGTACCTTATCTATGTTTGGATATATTTAGATATATAAATATTTGCCATAGTGTTACAACTGTCTGTAGTATTCAGTGCAGTGACAAGATGTGCAAGTTTGCAGCCCAGTCGCAGTATGCTACACCATATAGCCGAGGTGTGTCGGCTACACCGTCTCGGGCTGTGTAAGTGCGTGGTCCCACAATGATGAAACTGCCTCACAATGCCTTTCTCAGAATGTATCGCCATCACTTAAACTGCACATCACCTACTGAGATTAATGGTTATCATGCACTATTTTAAAGATTTCCATAGTCACTGACATAGAATAGAATCTGAGATAACATTCATTTGTGTGCCGAATACAGTATGAGAGAAAAGGCTCTGGTATGTATGTTCTAGATTCCTGGGTCACTGACAACTAGGATTATCTAGGATTACTATTAAGTTAGTGAGCAAGGTGAACCATCACACAGAATTATCTCCCCTACCCACTTCAGAAGTCAACCAAAGATTTACTGTAAGAGAAATTTCCGGGAAGCTCTTGGAAGAACACGACTCGGCTGTAATGTAATGAAATTCACAAAGACATGTCAATAGCCAAACACACAGGCATGCAACAGTTTTAATTTGATTAATGCCCTTTTTATTCATTATTGGGCCTCAGTACAAACCTAGTATCCAACTTATGAATGTATTGCTTAATTATCTATGCTTTACTTTTCAAAATGAGAAGTAGTTAAGTTGTCCATCAATATTTCATGTAGGGTAACAACCAGGATTGATTGAGTGAGCAAATGAATGAGTGAGGATGATTCAAGTCAGAACGTCAAAGAGAGAGTTGGCATCACGCTGTCGCATTAAAATAGTTCAAGTGTTTTAGGTCAATCAAACACGTAAGGTCTTTGCAACATACATTTAAACACTTTCATTTCTATTGAGATCTGCATTCCCATACATGAAGGCCAACTTAATTCCCCATGTTGCAAAGATATTTGTTATGGATAAGCTCCCAGCTCTTTAAAAATTATTTGTTGGCCATACTTGGTAAAAACTTCAAGTGGAAGCAAGCACTCATGATGATAAGAGCCTAACATTTTTTTAATAATATAATTTTAATTTGCAAAAAGTAACCTGAATGGGTGAAACGTCCCAGATCTTGCAAATCAGAAAATGTGTTCCACAGAGGGCCTTATCTGTGATTGTATAAAACCCAAAACTACAGGTACCCTGTTTCCAATGAGAAAAGAGGACAACAATGTTAAAAAAAAGAAGAAGAAGTTTTGACTTTCAGAACTTTGAATATGTCCTCCCAGTGCCTTTGGGCGCCAAGGTTTCTGATTAGAAAGCACTTGTGAATTTTACCAAGGATCCTTTGTACATGATAAATCTCTCTTCCCTTTTAGGGTTCTATGACTTTGTTGCTTTCAGCAGCCTGATTATGATGTAACCAGGGGTGTCTCTGTTCAAGTCTACTATATTCAGATTTATTTGAGCCTCTTGGATGTATAGATCAATGTCTTTTTTTTTTTTTCTAAACACAAAGCTTATATTGACAAATAACTCTTTGCTTAAAGACAAAATTTCAATTAATAATCACAGTAAAAAAAATTAGTTATTTAATGCAACTATTAAACTAATGTCACCAACAACATCTAAGCAGTTTTATCACAAAACCAAGGCTGTACTCAGTGGTCACAAATTAATCTATACAACTTAGTGTTACCCCAGAAAAGGAATTAAATATAAAAGTTCCCGGGGCACCTGTGGTTCAAGGAGTAGAGTACTGGCCCCATATGCCAAGGGTGGTGGGTTCAAACTCAGCCCCAGCCAAAAAACTGCAAAAAAAAAAAAAAAAAGTTAAAAAAAAATTAAAAAAATAAGATAAAATAAAAGTTCCCTTGAGTTTTGGTGGTTTTCAAATTTCATGGGACAGATTACAAAAAAAAAAAATCTGTAAAAACAGATGCTAAATATTTTCAGTAAAATAGTAAAAGTTTGAATAAGTTGTTGAGTGTTCATATAAGACTAAAGATTTAAAACATCAGCATGGTCCCAATCTGTCAAAATTGACAGATAAATATTTGCACTGATTAGACAGACTTTCATCACAACGGTACTGGAGGTCTATTCCCTCCTGTCTAAAAAAGCTTTGGGGTTAATTTCTCAATGCAAACTTGTCTTTTTAAATATTGTGATAATATAAACTTGGAAATACATCTAGAATCAGGACAGAAGTAAAAAACTACACACAAGTCAATCTTATTTCTTAACCATCAATATAGAGCAGTGGTTCTCAACCTTCCTAATGCCGTGACCCTTTAATACAGTTCCTCAAGTCATGGTGACCCCCAACTATTTTCACATAGAGGAGTGGTGTCTTGGTTCCTAAGACCATCAGAAATATGTGTTTTCCAATGGTCATAGGTGACCCCTGTGAAAGGGTTGTTTGACCCCCACAGGGGTCGCAACCCACAGGTTGAGAACTGCCGTCATAGAGCCTTCTAGTTCCTAAACACTCAACACTGTCCCTTAAATATAAAAGCTGAGACAAGTACAGTGACTTTACCTGACTGGCGGCATTCTTCTACAGAATTATCTTTGACCGCCTATCAAAGTGGGGTTCAAGCTCCATCAACCTGCTTCTAGAGGGTAATTAGCAGAACACCACATTTATAAACTAACATGGCAACCCAAAACACAGTTTTCAAACGGAAGCAAACTGTTCTCCATTGTTCCCTATGCCATGTTATTCTTGAAACTTATGTGACATCAATAAGAAAAGAATCAGGGAAGCATTGAACATGCCGTGTACATTTTACCAAAGCTAAAGTGCAAACTATCCCCTATATCTGGTATTTTAGCAGGAAAAACATCAAACACATAATAAAGGAACTGAAATGACATCAGAATACCAAAAACACACTCTTAGATTTACATCTGAAGACTACATATTGCTACCAATTTAATTTTTCTTTCTTTAGCAAAGTCTGTCAATGAATTAAGACCAAAAACTCCTTTAAGGCTGCATAATATTCCATGGTATACATAGACCACAATTTATTGATCCATTCGTGGGTCGATGGAATTTTTGGTCTTAATTCGTTATGCAGCCTTAAAGAAAGATGGAGACTTTACCTCCTTCATGTTTACATGGATGGAGCTGGAACATATTCTTCTTAGCAAAGTATCTCAAGAATGA
>NW_003852565.1:1847097-1852237 GCF_000181295.1 Otolemur garnettii
TGGGGATTCGAACCCGCCACCTTAGGTGTACGTGGCTGGCGCCTTAGCCGATTGAGCTGTAGGTGCCGAGCCGGTGGGAAAGATTTAAACAGTGAAAACGAAGTCTGGCTCCGAAGGAAAACTGGAGGCGTCCGCGTCCTGCCCGGGACAGTGACAGCCAGGCAACTCCAATATTTTGGAAAGTTCACCCGTGCTCCTTTGTGGGAGAATAATAAAGTTCACGGGCGTGTTTACTTTCCGGTGTTTCTTACTGACCAATTGCAGAGGGAGGGAAAGCGGCGCCCTTTCCCGCGGTGATCTGACCGCTGGCCGCTGGAAAGGACGCTCTGCGAGATCAGGCGCATCTGGTTCCAATTGCCTTTTCTGCTGTTCGTCTAAAGCTAACCTTCCAGCGGCTGCTTGGGAGGTGATGCGCCCCGCCGGCACCTGCAGTCTTTACTGTCTTGTCTGCGGCCCTCGCCTTTCTCCGCAGGTGTGGGACGGTGCACCCTTAACCTCAAGCCCTCAACGGCCCGAGACGGGGCTGCTACCTGCCAGCTCCGAGCGGACGCATTACGACCCAGCCAACTGGCCCCGAGATCTTCCGTCCACTGCCACTTCCCGTCTGTGGTTTCTTGCCTCCTGTTGTCTCCTCCTGGTCTGTTTCTACAGCCCATCTTCATGCTGTGATGGAGTGCTGGCTGGTCACTGTGCCTGCTGGTCCTGGCTGACACTCTGTCCTGACGAGCTGCGCTCCCATCATGGCCTGGATAAATTCTGCTGATGAGTGCACCGAAGGTTGGGTCTGGCCTTCCTCGTCTTTGAGAAACAAGCGTTTTCCAGCAGATAGGACTTTGTTTTTGAAACAGAGTTTCTGTCACCCTGGGTAGAGTGCTGGTGGCATCATTATAGCTCACAGCACCCTCAAACTCTGGGACTTGAGAGCGCAGTGGCTCATGCCTGTAATCCCAGCACTCTGGAAGGCCAAGGCAGGCCGACTGTCTGAGCTCAGAAGTTCAAGACCAGCCTGGGCAAGAGTGAGACTGGGTCTTTAAATATAGCTCCTGTAGTCCCAGCTACCTGGAAAGCTGAGCAAGAGGATCACTTGGACCCAAGAATTTGATGTTGCTACGAGCTATGATGCCACTGCTTTCTACCCTGGGTGACAGAGTGAGAGTTTGTCTCAAAACAACAACAACAACAACAAAAATCAAAAAAACTCCTGGTTCAGGTGACTTTCTCTCAAAAAAAAAAAAAAAAATTTAAAAACTCTTGAGCTCAAGGGACGCTCCTGCCTCAGCCTCCTGTGTAGCTGGGACTACAGGTGCCTATCACAACGCCTGGCTAGTTTTTCTATGTTTAGTAGAGACGGGGCCTCACTCTTGCTCAAGTTGGTCTGGGACTAGTGATTTCAGGCAATCCACCTGCCTCGGCCTCCCAGAGTGCTGGGATCACAGGCGTGAGCCACCGCACCTGGTCAATGTTCTTTCTTTTTTTTTTTGCCTTTTTTTTGGCCGGGCTGGGTTTGAACCCGCCACCCCTGGTATACAGGGCGGCACCATACTGGTTGAGCCACAGGCACTGCCTCCCCACCCCCCCATAGGACATTCTTTATTGCCATGATAATGGAGTCTGCACAAAAATGGCACGACATTTCCTTTGTGTTCATGATACTCTCCAACATATCCAAACAAATGGATATGGCACATGGCACATTAATTACTGTGTGCACATGGAGGTGGAGACACAGTTTCCAAGCTGTCTGTTATTGCCTCCTGAGGTGTTCACTGTCGTTCATATAACCTGGGTTCCCCTGCTTTGTTTAATGGTTGGGTTCCATTTGTCTGTACAGCCTGAGATGTTGCAGGTCTGTGGCCAAAGCCAGAGCAAGACTCCGGTGTCAGCTGCTGCAGTAACCTGAGCTGCCACACGAGATCTAGACGAATGTTTTTAATACATTCCGAGTTCAACCAGTATTCCTTCAAATGTCGTCTCTCTCTTTTCCTGAAGCTCCCATCTTGCATGTGCTGGTCCACTCGCTGGCATCCCAGGCTTCTTTAGGCTTTCTTGGTTTTCTTCATTTTTTTTTCTGTTCCTTAGAATCTCTGTTGACCGATCTTCGAGTTTGCTAGCCTATTATTCTTCTGCCTGCTCAGATCTGATGTTGGAGCTGCCAAGTGAATGTTTCATTTCAGTTATTGTACTTTTTATAAGAAATTTTATATTATCCTTTTTTAAAAAATGCTTTAAATCTGTATTTGTTAAAAAAGTAATCATTTAATCTCTATTTCTTACAAAATTCATAATAGCTAATGTGAAGTCTATTCTACTTATTTATATATATATATATTTACTTATTTATCTCTTTTTTTGAGACAAAGTCTCACTTTGTGGCCTTTGTTAGAATGCTGGGGCATCATCATAGCTCACAGCAACCTTCACAGTGAAGTGAACCTCACAGCTCACTTCAGCTCAAATTCTTGGGCTGAAGTGATCCTCTCGCCTCAGCATCCTGAGTAGCTGAGATGCCAGGATAGTTTTTTTCTATTTTTAGCAGAGACAGGGTCTCGCTTTTGCTCAGGCTGGTCTCAAAGTTCTGAGCCCAGGCAATCCACCACCTCAGCCTCCCAGAGTGCTGAGATCACAGGCGTGAGCCACTGTGCCCAGTCAAGTCTACCTACTAATTCCAACATCTGAACATCTCAGGGCCAGTTTCATTAGACTGTTTTATTTGCTGTGTAGAGGCCACAATCCCCTACTTCTTTTGTTTTTTTGCACATTTCTTAATATTTGTTGAAAACTGAAAATATTAGACACACATGTATTTTAATATTTATATTAGACCTACAGATATCTTTGAAATCTCATCCACATTTCCCAATATTTGTTGAAAACTGGAAATAGTAGACATACACATACTTTGATACCTTTGAAATCTGATCGTCCTTCTCTCCACACTGTTTATTGTTGAATTTATTCCTGCTGTCGAGGGTAGGTTTTGTTTATTTGTCTAACGGCCCTCCTGGCCCAGTCCAGCAGTCCTTGCTCTCCCTGTACTGAAGTCTTTGTTTCAGCCCCTTTTGCTTTTAATCCTGGCTTCCTAGTGGCCTCTCTGTGTCAGCATAGCTTAGGGGGGAGCCGATGATTGGTCACAATTTCCTTAGATGCTTCAAGGCAGTAAGTTTTCTGGCCTTGCGTGGGGATCTGTGTGTGGTTTAGGGCGCACCTTCAACGTTAAGCAGTGCTGGGGGTCACTGTGGGCCCTGACCTGAGTTGGGAGTTGACTGGAAGGATGACACTGGGGAGATAACAAGACTGTACACCAACTTAATGCATAAAGTTTGCAATCCAACCTCCCAGGGGTCTTTTATTAGGCTTAAAAAAATAGCAATAGAAGGAAAGCCCTACTCCAGGAAGGTGGGGTAATCTGGAACATAGGATAGAGGAATGTCTGAATGGAGTGATAATGTGTATTTAGAAAAGGGGAGGGCAAACAGGTCTCCTGTCTTTTTTTTTTTTTTTTTTGAGACAGAGCCTCAAGCTGTCCCCCTGGGTAGAGTGCCGTGGCATTACAGCTCACAGCAACCTCCAACTCCTGGGCTCAAGCGAGTCTCCTGCCTCAGCCTCCCAAGTAGCTGGGACCACAGGCGCCCGCCACAACGCCCGGCCATTTTTTGGTTGCAGCCGTCATTGTTGTTTGGCGGGTCCGGGCTGGGGATTCGAACCTGCCACCTTAGGTGTACGTGGCTGGCGCCTTAGCCGGTTGAGCTATAGGCGCCGAGCCAGGTCTCCTGTCTTAACTTCCCTAGTCTAAACTGCTGATCAGGAGTTGAAAGGATTTAGCCCCACTAAAGGGCTTACCCCAGCCCACCTGCTGACTCTCCGCTAGTGGGCAGGGTTGCAAAGACTTTGCCCTGTCAGGGGCACCTCCTGCCCCCTTCCATCTTTGGTGGTCTCCTCGAGCCCCCCCAGGGATGGCTCCTCTGCAGTTTTGCCCTGGATTGAGGCGCCCGATGGAGAGATCAGCCTACCTACCTTCTACAAAACAGGAGAAAAGTCTGATCTTTCCTTTTCTACTCTCACAGGGCCTCAAGGTCAGCCAGGGACGGGTAGGCAAGTAGGACTCTCTCTGCTTTCTTGACAGCTCCCACGACCCTGACTGCACACATAGGCTTCTAGAGCCTCAGGACCAGGTCAGAGATTTTCCTTGCCCATCATAAACTAGACCTGATTCCCTAGATCTTCCTTAACTCTTTTGGGCTGGTCTCATTCTTGCACCAACTGGTATCACTGTCTTGGGAAGTGGCAGTGATCATCTTCCTTGACTGATGCTAATTGCTGTTATTGACAATGCCCTTGGAGGAAACTTTCCCATGAAGCTCTAAGTCAGGTCAAATAGGGATGCAACCCTGAGGACGGGGTACTTTGTAGCGTTTCAGATTAAATAGTCCCTCTCTGTCTTCATGATTCCAGGGCGAGGAGCCCTTGGGGAGATAGGAATATCTCCAAGTTCACCTGGCAGAGCTCTCCTCTTACTGTACTTACTGGAGTTAAGTAGTTTTTCTTCAATAAACAGTTTTAATTTGCTGTATGCTTTTGGTTACAATTCCAGGGTTCTGAAATGTTTACTTGTTGGTTTTTGAGACAGGTTCTTACTCTTTTGCCCAGGCTGGAGTGCAATGGTATGATCATAGCTCACTGCAAACTCCAACTCCTGGGCACCAGTGATTCTACAACCTCAGCCTCCTGAGTAACTAAAACCACAGGCCGGCACCACCATGCCCAACTAACTTTTTACTTGTTTATATTTTATAGAAATAGGGTATGAAATACTTTCTTTTTGATGATCTTGCTAGTGTTTTCATTGCTCGTGGAGGGGAGAGGATTTAGTAAGGACCTCAGTCCATCTTAATGGGAGTCTCACATCTGTATTTGAGATTTTATCAAGTAAATTTACATGGTTTTCCTACCTAAAGGATCAGCCTGTCACTCAAGCCCAGACAACTGTCACTATGTGGGACTGTGTTCCCAGCGTGGTTAGGTCAACTATGGATAAATTTATAAATAAGAGGATGTTTTTATTTTATAAATTCTTTTTTTTCCTTTTTGAGACAGAGCCTCAAGCTGCCCCCCTGGATCTAGTGCCCCCCTGGATCTAGTG
>NW_003852565.1:1852462-1854087 GCF_000181295.1 Otolemur garnettii
GGCTGGATTCAAACCTGCCACCTTAGGTGTATGTGGCTGGCGCCTTAGCCGCTTGAGCCACAGGCGCTGAGCCAAATTCTTAAAAATATATTTCTTTTGGGTAGAATGTAATCACCAACTTGCAATTCCGATATTCACCCCTCAGTCGGTCCACATTCACTGAGCACCTGTCCCTGGCCTGGGATAATGCTGGCAGCAAGGGAGGCAATGGTGGCAACATGAAGAACGGAGAACAAATTGGGCTTAAATTAGTACACAGGGTCCATTACAGCTCATTTTGAATTTTCCATTCTGAGCTCTTATAAAATACAGCATGTGATCCTTGGTTTTATTTGCTTTTCACTTTGAACTCAGAAAAGCTAAATAAACTCATTTCTGCAGACTTTTCCCCTGAATAATTCTTCAGGCTTTTGTATTAGAAAAATTCTGAACAGTAAATATTTTTTTCGAGTCACACGTTTCTGTAAAGAACTCATGCTCGTTTCAAAATTGGCTACAGAGCATTTGAGTTTAGGGTTGAGATAGTCTTATGGAAAATCACGGTGACAAACAGATAATCACACAGACCTTTGACGAGATGAATCTTTTTGCACACTTCAAAAGAATCATCTTGTATCACTGCAAACCTGGCTAGGAATTGCAGTGATCAGAGTAATTCATATTCAAACACTCACCATATTTGCTCCTGGCATTGATTATTCCAGATGTGCTGGCATTGTAAAAAGACATTAAGGCTAATTTAAAAATATTTAAAATACTGTTTTCACTGAGCAAACTGTGGCATTTCCAATTTTCCAGAGAAAAGGTTCTTTTTGATTTGAAGCTAGTTCTTACAATGCAGGCTAATGTTGATTGAAGACTCAGTGTCACAGTCAGAGATGCCTCCCCCGAAGGCAGTCACTTTCTGACACAGTCACCATAATCATTCAGATGGGGTTGGCAGGAGCAATCACATCAAGAGAGTTGGCTCCAGCCAGTCAGTCCTTTCTCTCTCTCCCCCTCCCCGCAGGGTGAAGGTGGAGGGGAGAAAGCCACCCTGACACAGGTCCATTCCCTTAAGATGGGTTTCTAAAATCACAGAAGCACAGCTTTTCTATAAGAAAGGCCAGACTTAAAGGTCATGCTTTCAGTGCAAAAAAATAATTCTCCCTGGGGCATTCTTAATAGGCGATCATTCAACCAGAGCTTGAAGCAAGCTTTTCCATTTTAGGTTATAATTTTATTCTCCATCAACTTCTGTCTGGAAGCACTTGCATAATGCTGTGAACCATGAGTTAGAAACTGGAGTATAGGCCTGGAGTATAGGCCTGCATTTTCTCCTCATTGTGAGATGATTTGGAGCTGATGGATTAACCTCTTTGGGCTGAGCTAACCCTCTTTGTAAAGCAGACAATACTCGGTTGCTGTACCTATCCCTAACTCATCCCACGAGACACACAGGGCACCATTTCTAAGGTGTTATTATGACAAATAAGTCTGAAGATTCACAAACTCTGGCTCGGCGCCTATAGCTCAACCAGCTAAGGCCAGCCACGTACACCTAAGGTGGCGAGTTCGAATCCCCAGCCCGGACCCGCCAAACAACAATGACGGCTGCAACCAAAAAATAGCCGGGCGTTGTGGCG
>NW_003852565.1:1855116-1870551 GCF_000181295.1 Otolemur garnettii
ACACTTGTTTACTCTGGCGAGATAGCAGGATAAAACCATACTTTAGATCACCACTGGCTGTCCCCTCCATCAGGGGCCACACTTGTTTACTCTGGTGAGAAAGCAGGATAAAACCAACAGTGGAGAATAGGTAACCAAGAAAATGGCCTGGGAGAAAAAAAGGTAAAAGTGTGCTCTGTCTCTGCAAAAACCCCTCACCCTTTCTGAGAACTAAAACCTGCATCCCTACCTCAGGCCAGTGGTCAGGAGAAGCAGGAGTGTCCTTTGTTCTTTGTGCTACAGGATTTGGCTCAAGGAACCGTCCAGGCAGAGGAGGTGATAATATCTCAGCCAAAGACGGGATCAATCAGAACATCCCCTTTAAGGCTCTGTTCTCTGCTCAGGAGCAGGACGCTGGTACTTTGAGATGGGCGTCGGCCAGACTTTTCATTTGCAGGCTCATTAATAAACTTCTCTATCCTTCTCATAAATAAGTAGATAAATATCCTGGTTCCAAAAGTAGGGCTGTGTAATTTATAATTATTTTGAGAAACTTTTGTTTCTTGCCTTGCTATCATTTCCCCAAGGTGATTCTCCGTAATGTTCTCATTAGACACAACAAGCATTGACATATCTACAGCACAAAATCAGGAGCAGAAAACTAGCACCCCTTTCACCAGTCACCAGGTTGGGGTTCAGCAGCCAATACACGCAGGAGGTGTAGCTTCAAACCGGAGCTTACTGAGGGTTTTCTGCAACAAGGTCTAGAACTTGTCCAGGAAATTGCTAGGATCTGATGTGGAGGGCACCATCTTCCATCAGGTTTCAGGCGCTCAGGTGGGTGTTTCAGCCTTTTGGACACAACTGGTTGTATATTTTTCTCCAAATCATAGAGCAAAGCTAAACTTTGGACTGTATAAGAGAAAGATACCTGAATAGTAAGTGGAAACGTTGAGACTTAGGTTCATTTTTTGTTTTTGTTTGGGTTTTATGCTGAGGTGAAACAGAAAGCACACACATTATTCTAAAATACATCATCCTTTGTACCAGGGAAGTGTTCCCTATGTGAGCGCTTCAGCCCTTTCCTCCCGACCTTCACCCTGCCTTTTGTCAGGGCTGGAAAGCAGGTACAGAAGGGGTCATGGACTCTTTGCATAACTAAAGACCCAGGGGAGTCACCTGCCAACAGCAAACACCTGCCCCAGAAACACCCTCAGAGGAGATTCTGTAAAGTGGAGGCCCAGGGGCACTGCAGCCCTGAGTTACATGGGAGGGAACAGAATGTCACGTTTTACCTTTTTACACTCATTAGAGTAGGAGAGTAGGAGACAGGGCTGGGACCAGACGCACAGGCTTGAAGATAGAGTGGGCATGGCCGTTCAAGTGATCTTCAAACAGAACCTTACCGGAGGGGCTGATAATTGCAGACAAAACCCGGCTTCCACTGGCTGTCAGCTGCCTTCAACACCTGACGCTCACTTGGCTAGTTATGGGGTCATTTACATTGTCGTTTTAAAATTTCTCTCCCCTTGAAATTGCCTTGACGGTTCTCAAACAACCATATAAAGTATGAAAATGGGAATTCCACCCAAATTGTTAGTAAAAGCCAAATAAATGTGTTAGCCTTGACTATTCCTCCCTCAATGAGTAAGAGTTCAGAAGACCAAAACCCACCTTCTTTTAGTGAGCTGCTCTTCCCCATCCTGCCCTCTCTCTTTCTCTTGACAGCGTGTACTTTTGTTTTCAATAAAAAAGAAAAAAACAAGAACAAAAACATCACTAGCTTGGCTTGCATAGTGCATCCTGAAATTCTTTCCCCAGTGATCAAGAACTTGGGAAAACCTCTAATCAGAGGCCGCTAACACTCTCACTGTGTTTTAAATACATTTTCTCTCAGTCACTCTATGGAATTAGACGGGGCCTGAGGGGACCTGCCAAGCATGATTTTTGTTTTGCGTTGTTTTTTTTTCCCCAGAGCGATTTCATGATGGGTTTGCTTCATGTCATTTCTAGGAGATAACTCCACCAAAATGTGAAAATTTAAAAACAAAAGTGACATCAGCCCCCAAGATCAGTTCGTTTTTTTATTTTTTAATGAACATTTAAGATTCATATACAAAAGCTAACAGAGCCGTAAGTCAATCGTGAAATACATACAAGGAAAGAGAACGGAAAATAACTCAGTTACAACGTCTCACCACGAAAGCACTCCGGGCCGGCCGCGGGGAGAGCAGTCAACGTTTCAGAGACAGCGAATGCACAGGCCCAGGGCCATCAACACCTTTTCACTTTCACGTCAGTCACCTGTTCTTTTTCGGTTAGTGGGAAGTGTGGGGTGGGGTGGGAAACAAGTTTCTTTTCCAAAAAAAAAAAAAAAAATTTTCAAGTAAACTTCTCCCTGGGGAAATATTTCATCTGTTAATCTAACATACTATATGTGAGTGTCTGTTATTAAATGTGTCTGTATAAATGTTTGCCTATTCTATTTCTTCACGGGAGGTCATGCAGCACTGCGCTACTTCAGAACAGTAAGAATTATCAAAGGCAATTCACTTGGTACAGAAATGTTCAAGTTCCCTCAGAATGAAAAATGTGCTCTTTGTAACCTTTGCTTCCTGCAATAGTTGCTCAAGTAATAACCGTGGAGCATTCCCAAAATATTTTTTCGGTGGGAAATTTTGTATGAAATGACACTGGAAGTATAAAAAAATCTCATTAGGTAACACTTGGAGCCGTTAAAAATAGACTTATCTTGTTTGTAAACTCTCAGTGGAAGACACCAAGTGTCAGTCATCGTCTCTGTTTTTCTAGAAAGTTGTTTGCTTTACTTACCAATGTGACATCTTTGAAACATCTGAAGTAACATATAGAAACATCGAGGCAATATTAATTGTACATATTATTAAACATGCAAAAATTTCCTGAAAGAGAGTGCCCAAACGGGGAGAGGCCCTCTGAGCTCCACCCTCCAGTGTGGCTCTGGCAGAGTCTGGGCGAACAGTGGGTCACTTTGGAGAGGCAGCTCCTTTAATCACCGGCTCCCTATTCAAATATGTTGCCCAGTAAACTAAGTTGAAAGTGCCGAACAAGACTGGGAACACGATTCGGGACATTTTGTCGATCTTGCTGATGCTGTTGTAAGTCTTTTTGCTTTCGGAAGGCTTCTCCTCGGGAGGTTTCACCGAGACCGAAGACGCGTTCGAGGTCCCTGCTGGGGTCTGCTCCTTTGGGATGTTCGGGGCGTGGGTCATCTTCCCGGTCGTGAAAGCATTTGTTGACTTATTCAGGATGAGTTCACGCTTTTTCTGAAAAAAAATAATGAAGAACGTAAGGACATGTGGTCTGCAGGCAACTGTCAGCGCCCTCCGGAGTTCTAAGGGTGTATCTCTCAAGACAGGCAGAGACACACCTGCGTGGCCCTGGCAGCAGCCACCACCTTCTGCGTCTGTAACCCCAGGCAGTAGGAACTGGGCGTCAGTGGGAGCCATTATTGATACTGACACTTGGCATTTCTCAAGAATCTAAGGCAAACCCAGTTAGGGTTCTTACACTGCAGGGCAGCCACGTTTCTCTACCTCTGGAGACGGTAAGACATGTGGACACAGGAAAGCCCAAAGGAACAGCCGAGCAAGAAGGGGAGCAAGAGGGTGCTTAAAAATCATTCTAGTCTCTCTGCGGTGAGATGTCCTTCACGCAGCCTCATGCTTTTGAGAACCGTCCACGCTGTGGCGGCCACAGTGCTTCATTCCTTCTCACTGCCGGCTGGCAGGTCCCTGCCTGGATACATCATCATTTTCTGATTCTCCTACTGATCTTTTCAGTCTTGACTGCTATGGATTAAGCGGCTATGAACATTCTTTTTTAAAACTTCAGATTAATATGGAGGTATGAACAATTGTGTTTGTTAGGTGAGGTCCCTGTCGTAGCTGTGCCCTCCCCCAGGAGCTTGCCATGTACCCCCACGTGTGCCTGGCAGGTGGGAGCTCACCAGTTACCTCCTCGTCTCCTCTCCCCACTGTCTCCCCCTTCCCCCAACTTGAACTGGATTGAGTGTTTCTCCTGTGTGGGCTTAGATCGTCTACCGGCTTCATATCAATATTGAGTACACTGGATACTGCTTCTCCCTTATGTGATACTGGACTAGGGAGAATGTTCTTCAACTTCATCCAGGGTAATACAAAAGACATAGAGTCTCCCTCTTTTTATGTCTGAGTAGCATTCTGGGGTATACGTGTACCACAGTTTATTAATCTATTCATGAGTTGATGGGCACTTGGGTTTTTCCACATCTTGGTGATTGTAAATTGAGCTGAGATAAACAATATAGTGCAAATCTCCCTATGATAAAAGCATGTTTTTTCCTTCTGGGTAGATGCCTAGAAATAGGATTGTGGAATCAAATGGAAGATTGTACATTCTTGTAAATATTTTTATGAGGGCATATATATATATATATATTTCATTTTCCTCAAATATTAAATTCTAAAGCAGGCAAGATGATTTATGATGGGAAAATTGTAATAGTGGACACACTTGGAGAGGGGCACAGGAGGTGCCTGGGAGGAGGCATGGTGAACTGTCTCGAGACTGCTCTCTATCTTGACAGGATTTGTGGTATACAGGTGAATGTTTGCCAACACTCAGCAAAGGTACCCTTTATACAGGCTGACTGACATATTTATTGGGAAATGAACTGTTATCTGAAATGTATTTGAAATGCAAAAATAATGTTGATTGGTAGATTGAGGAGGGGTGCAGGGAAGGAGGGACTGAGGGAGAGATGACAGATGGGTAGATACGAGCACAGCTAAACGCAGACAGGCTTTTATTGTAAAATTATTCCAATGATGCTTGAAAATTTGTGTCATAAAATATTGGAAAAAAATTCTTTTCTATCACAAAAGTAATATGATCTCATTGAATAAAATTTAGAAAATACAGGATAGTAAAGGAAAGGTATCGGCCATTAAAAATATGTAAAAGATGGGTGGGCGCGGCGGCTCACGCCTGTAATCTCAGCACTTTCCAGTCTGCCCTGACGGCTCTGAGCTGCTCTTCTCTGTCTGTGCCACGTGTGTGCCGTGGTCAGCAGCCCACACATGCCACACTCCTTTCCGAGCTATGTATGCTGCCCACGTTTCCCCACAGAAATGAGGCAGCTTGGAATCTTGTGCAACAGTTTTTCTCTGAATATTTGAAGATTTAGGAACAAATCATCCTTTAAACACTCAATGACTAACGCCTCTGAACAGAGCGAGGCTTCCCACAATTTATGTACGTGGTGCAGAGGGGTCAAACCTCTCCGTCAGTGGGCTGGGCGTGTTGCTCTGACCAGCTACTCCCACTGAGCTGAGTGCCCTCTTCACAATACCTGAGCGCCACCCTGAAGAGGTGGAGTGGTATAAAAATGAGCAGAAGAACAGACCACACAATTAAACCAGACCAGTCACTCCCGACCAGGCAGGACTTACTTCGGCAAAAATCATAGGCTGGAATACAAACAACCCTGAGCTGTTCACGTCACATCAGACCTTTGGCTCAAAAGAAATGAGTGATTGGAAGTAAATGAGAGGCGTGGCCCTCAGTGAGCAGGATGACCTAGGGCCCTTGACCATGAGCAAAGGATGATGTGGGGGCTGGTGACGGGCAGGCAGGACCAGCACCTGGTCTCACAGTGGGACACAGGATGAGAACCTTCTGGGAGTCTGGAGGAGAGGGGAGGGAGGAAAACCAGGTGTTACCTTGATCTTGGCGGCTTCCAAGGCTTTCTTGCCATCCCAGGCCCAGCCCCTCTTGGTGAAGTAGTTGACCGTGGCAAACTCGATCAGTGCAGAGAAGACAAAGGCGTAGCACACGGCTATGAACCAGTCCATGGCGGTGGCATAGGCGACTTTGGGCAGAGAGTTCCGGGCACTGATGCTCAGGGTGGTCATGGTCAGCACCGTGGTGACCCCTGCAGGCCGGGCGGGTGGAGCAGGGAAGGAACCGGTCAGTGCTGGCACCCTGGACCCAGAGCAGCACCCCGGAGTGACAGGCAGACGCACGAGAGGGCCTGGTAACTTCACCCCCAGCCGGCACCTTCATCTTCACCATTTTCACAACATGAGACACGACATTTCAGAGGCTGCTTATTTGACTTATCCTGACTGCCTCCTTCTTCTGGAGCATGAACTGAGGAGGGCAGGAATCTAGGTCCCACTTTAGTCTAGACCAGTGGTTCTCAACCTGTGGGTCTCGACCCTTTGGTGGGTTGAATGACCCTTTCACAGAGGTCGCCTAAGACCATCCTGCATATCAGACATTTACATTACAATTCATAACACTAGTGAAACTATAGATATGAAGTAGCAAGGAAAACAGTTTTATGGTTGGGCGTCAGCACAACATGAGGAACTGTATTTAAGGGTCACGGCATTAGGAAGATTGAGAACCACGGGTCTAGACAAATAGCTGGTGCTCACTAGGGCAGGATCCAGCAGAAAAGGGCTGTCCCGCTCACATGGCAAAGCACTTCCCAACTACTGTGCACTGAGTAAGTGCTGGGACCCCCATGAACAAAGGAGGCAGGCTTGTGGTCCTGAAGACTAGCCCCACTATAGACTAGAGGGGCCCATGTGAGCCTCAGTCTGGGCACTGCGCCCCTCAGGGAAGGCACAGAGTCATTCCCTGGAGGCTGCAGTGTGAGGCCACGTGAGGCTGGGTCCCTTGGAGAGGCTGCTCCTTCAGGACTGGCAGGTTATGGGGCACCTCCCAGACAGCTACTGAGTGTCAGACTGTGACATAAGCCACATTTGAGATGGGTGTCTCATCATCCCCCCTCGGCAGGTAGGGAGCCTGAAGATTTTAAAAGTGTTTAGCTATGTGCCCACATTCACCAACTGGTCACTGAGACAACCCATCTTCCATCTCCAGACCCTGGGCAGTCCCCATGGCTCGCCATGCTGGCCCTGTCTGGCCTTCCTCTCAGGGCAGTTCTGTCCATGTGGGTGGGATGCCCCTGCTGTCAGTCAACTTGTGCCCCTCCCAAATTCGTACGTCAAAGTATTCATCTGCAGTCCTGCAGATTGGGGCCTGATTTGGGAATAGAGTGTTTACAGAAGTAACTGAGTTCAGACAATGTCATTAGGATGGACCCTGATCCAGTATGACTGGGGTCCTTACAAGAAGGAGACTGTGCACACAGATGTGCACATGGAGTTAGTTACGCGGCCACAGGCTACCGGGAGCCAGGAGAGAGGCCTGTCCTCAATTCTGCTCTCAGCCTCCAGCTTCCAGCGTTGTGGGGTAACAGGCAAATGGGCTTCTGCTGTGTAAGACCCCTGTCTGTGGGACTTTGCAGCCCTGGGAACAGGGACGGCACCAAACGGGCAGAATATTGCTGGGGTCACAGCAGGCAGTGGTTTCCATTCATTGCTGTCCCACAGAGACCTTCCCATGGGCTCAGGGAGCAGGTGCCCACATGGAATTAATGCTGAAGGAAATCCAGTTAATCGCTGGTCTGGGGCAGGGGCTTTGCCTGACGTTAAACCAGTCTCTTGAGCCTTTTTGGCCTTTAACATCCTGATGTGCACTGGGGATTCCCAAAAGGAAACAGTCTGTGAAGACATTTTCCCTGCCAGCCTACCACATTTCCCCTGAAGAGTTCATCATTGGGGACATTAATTTGGGGAGCACAGCCCAAACAGCAGCCACCATCCTCCACACCTTCCCGACACAACCATGAAGCTCAGTCAGGCTTTGCTAGTGAGGGGGGACAGGTGGCTCCATGGCCAGGCAGGGGCGCTCCTGAGCCCCTTGCAAGCTCGCAGGGCCCTCCACTGCCTACTCTGTGGCAGGATCAGGAGATAACAGACAGAAGCTCCCTTTCCCTCCCTTGGAAAGGAAACTGCCACAGCTAGGGCCGACGTGCAAATGACTACCAAACAGACCATGCGTTATTCCCTAAACCCTCCTTTAGAAAGAAATCCTAAATCCTAATCCTTAACATTAAACTCTTAACCCATCAGTTTGTCTCCCAGGTCACACAGGAACAGGCAGCACCAGAAGTTTTCTGGCTGTGGTTACTGTTGATTCGAGAGTCATTAGGGTCCCTCAGCACATCCCAGTGTCCAGACCTGGCTTGGGGACACTCACCAAAAACCGTCCTGGCTGGGACAGATTCCCGGTTCAGCCAAAAGGACACCTGTGATAGGATGACGGTCATGATGCAGGGAAGATAGGTCTGGATGACAAAGTAGCCAATCTTCCTTTTCAGGTGGAAATGAGCCGTCATGATCGTGTATTCACCTGCAAATGAGAAGGTAACACTCTCAGTTACCTGCGGAGCCGGCCCAGGTGGCAGCAGCTGGCTCTGAGCAGCTTACCCGGAGTCTCCTTTCACTCCCGCTCAGATCCAGCAAGTATTTATTTGGATTATTTGGGTTAAGGAGAGGATGGGGAGATGCGTGCATTCCTTAAGGGTCATTTGATAACTAAATCTTCTGGCCCTGCTCTCTGACGAGCCTTTGCAGGCAGATGCTGTTCCTGGGGAAATCAGATTCGACTGTTTCACTAATCCCAGGCCACAGTCTGTGCCTCTCGCTCACCCGCCCCCTTGCTGGCCACTGCAATCAGGATTTCAGGATTTAGCCCTGCTGTGGGTGGGCAGGTTCCCCTTTAGTCCCCAGTCTGGGGGGCTCCAGGAAGGGGGCGACCACACTCTGGAAGGCATCAGGCTCCCTGCTGGCCCCAAGGCGGCTGGAGGGTCAGCACCAGCAGCTCAGGGGCTCCCGTCTCACTCTGCCACCTCCATAGACAGGTGCCACCTGCTCTCTGAAATCGGGGGCACTTCTTCCACGATGCCCCAGTGCCTTCTCTGGATTTGCCTGGCCGTGTGGGAGGCGAGAGGGGACCTCCCGTTCTTTGCTGAGAATGATGCCGTCCTCATGGTTAACTGGTAAGGAGCTGTCACCGAGGGTCAGAGGGGGAGTGTGGCCTGCTCACCAGAGTCGCCTGGCCACTTGGATTTGCATTCCTCTGGGGAGATGGGAAGGGTGCGTGGGGAAGTGGAGGCAGAGCTGGACAGATCTGCAGGGAGGAGATGGTGGGGTCTGGGATCTGGGCTGCACTGTGAACATAGGGAGGACAGGCTTCTGGGTGCCACTAAAGCTGGCCCCAGAGGGAGGCTGACCTGCAAGGGGAGTGCTCTGGAGCTGGTGACATAGACGCAGTGCCTCCAGTCAGGCTGGGAGCCACAGTGTGGCCGGGCCAGCTGTGATGCTTCCCTGAGCTACATCTTATGTCAGGCAAAGGAGCAGTAAAAATGACACATTCCTTACAGAAAAGCAGGGAGTTCCTTACAGAAAAATTCCTTACAGAAAAGCAGGGAGTTCCCAGCCAGCAGCCGCAGGGCGCCCCTTCCCATGCCAGGGCAGTGAGGGCAGCTGGGGGCAGCACCAGTTCCCACAGGGAGGAAGAAACAGGGACAAGAGAAGGACAGGGGAGAAGTCTGGCGGCAAGGACTGGACCTTTACCGATGGGGTCATGCCTCCCCTAACACGGGAAGGAGTGAAGGGCCCTTCTGTTTCTTCACAGTGGATTTGAAGTCAGGTGCCTGATTCTTGTGGGGTGATTCTTTTCATTTTGTTTTATTTTTGAGCTACGGATAGCAACATCTTAATATTTTATTTTATTTTATTAAGACTTTCTTTTTAGAATGCAAAGTGAAATCCCACTTACAAACTTCTAAAGGGCTGTGTGAAACAACTCCAAACTGTGGCACCTCCACTAGCTCACTGTCTAGGGGTGTCCAGCTTGCATGTGGATTTTGTGAGGACAGTTTTGGCTTGTCTGTGGTGTTGGATAACACGAAAAGCATGTAGGGATTTTTTTTTTTTTTTTTTGCTATTCAGCTTTCATTAGTATTTGTGGAAGCACACAGAGTGAGAATCAGATGGAGTCTGTCATGTCAGGCCAGGGCAGATATGCCCCAGCTGGTCTGGTGAGTCCGGTCCTGCCTGCCCTTCACTGTTGCCCATTTTTGTAAATTTAGCTCCCACCGTAAAGATGCCTGTCTTGAGTAGTTTAAGTGGACTGATTTAGGAGACCAACTTTTGAATTGGAATGTTATTTTGGATAACGAGTTATGCTGATTATTGTTTATTATGGGTCATGGGTTTGACCGATTACTGTTTAAGGTAAGAGTTAACATGGTCTTCACTTTGCACTCAAATGTATTAAACTGTAAAGTTAGAAATGGATGATCAGAACAGTCTTGGGGAGGCGACTCTCCCTGTTCTCCCAGTATCCCCGCCTTCTGACAAAGTTTGGTGGGTCTATTCCCGTCTCTGCGTATTGGCTGACCGGGACAGGTGGCTGGACCCTCCTCGTCTGGTAACATTTGTGTATTTGTGTGGCCCAAGACAACTCTTATGCTTCTAATGTGCAGTAGGAAGGAAGAAAGGTTGGACACCCTTGTGTCTATCCCAAACTCCCACCAGGTCACTTTTCACTCATTCCTGCGAAATCAGACTGTTTCCTCGGCCCCTTTCCTTGAGTGTGGTGCCCAAGGGTGCTGCCATCCTCCCAGGCTCGAGGTCCCCCGGGATGCCTGGGGAAGGGCGATGTGGGTACAGTGCTGCCCAGTGGTGCCAACCAGGGGGTGCCTGATGATGTCCTCTGAAGCTTGGGGCTTGTTCTGTGACCCAGGCTCCCTCCTCTCAGGTTTTCTTCCTCCGCTAGGGAGACTCTCTGGAGCCCTGAAGTCTCCACCACCACCAAGCTCAGTTCCACCTGGTGACCTAGACCAGGAAGGCTGGGCCTGTGGCAGCCCAGAACCCCTGGACCTGCGGGCTCTACAGGCGCAAAGCCTGCTCCTCAGCACTCCCCACCCACTTGGTATCAGAGCAGGATAGGCCAGGCGGGTGGCCAGATTCCCGTGTGCCAGACCCTGGCAGGGAGAGGGTCTGCTTCTGCCTGGCTTCCCCCCAGCTCTCTCTGTGCGTCCTGGTCGGACTTTTCCACATTCACCTCCAGGGAAATCGCCATGCTGTTCGAAGCTGGAGGTGGGGCATTTGCTGGAAGGTGTCTACCCTTCCTGCAGAGAACGGCTGCGTGTCCGGTGCTGGGGCAGGAGAGTGTTATTTATATAAGCAGGTCCATGTGGTCTCTGGACAGGGCTGGCTCACACGGGAGCAAATGTCCCGCAGATTAATTCCTGGAATCACCCTTAATGCTGGCAGCAGCCACAGCTGGCGCCTCTGTGAGCCGCTGAGGGGAGGGGCTGGCAGGCAAGAGGGCTGAGGACTCACAAGGAGACACAGCTGGCCAGCAGGGCGCCCCTCCCACTCGTGCCTCCTCCCACCTGTGCCGGCGCCCCGCCCACCTGTGCGGCGCCCCGCCCACCTGTGCTCGTGCTGATGTTCTCTGTGCCCACCGTCTGCCCCATCAGGTGGTACTGGTTCAGTCTGGAGCCGTCTTCTGCCACCACCACCGACTTGGTGGAGCCGTTGGTCCAGACATAAACGACTTCGGAATTGGGGTACGCATCTGTGTGAGGAGGGGCAGAAAGTGAATAAGCATGGGCTGGCTCCCAGCATGGAAAACACAAAGACGCTTATTAAAGGAGCAAGAGTGAGGGTGAGAAAGTTTGGAGAGTCAAAGTTTCGTGGCCTGACCAGCAGGTGGGTGTTGGTTTGGACCAGCGCCGACGCTGTGGGCGCTCAGAGCTCCCTGGTGTTCCTGTCAGAGCGGTCGTGGCACGCCAGGGAGAGCCGGGCTCTGAGTGCCTGGGTCCTCTCCAGCTTTGTGACTGTGGAAAGTCACTTATTCTCTGTGCCTCGGTCCCTTCATCTGTAGAATGGGATGGTAACAGCACCAACTTCTAAGGACTCTCGCTATGACGTCTGTGCTTGGAGCACCCGACGGAGTTTGCTGCCCAGGACCTTCCATTTGCGACGGCGCCTTGCTGCCCACACGGTCCTGGGAGGGAGAGTGTGGCTCCCCCAGTGCCACGCCCTGAGTATAAGGTTATGTGGGAAAAGACACTTGGATGTAAGATTATGGACTTTAACATCAGAGAATTATTTGGGGTTATCCCAGTGGGCACAAGTCTAATCACTTGAACTGTTAAAAATGGAGAACTTTCACTAGCTGGGGCCAATCAGAGAGACTGGACACAGGAGAGAGGGCACTGCTGGCTGGAAGATGGGCCCCCAAGGGGGCCACTAGGCAAGGTGTGTGGGCAGCCTCGGGACACTAAGAGTGACCCCCAGGTGACAGCCAGCAAGGAATCAAAGACCTCCACCCCACACCACAGGGAACTGAATTCTGCCAAGGACCTGAGGCCTGGAAGGAGACTCCCCCCACCCGCAGCCTCCACAGACCTGCATAGGCCCTACCAAGGCTGAGAGTCTGGCCTGCGGGGGAATAACTTCCCACTAATGCCCAGCCCGCGGATTGACAGCCTCCAGAACTGTCCCATAAGAGATGTGTCATTTTAAACTGCTGGGTTTGTGACATTTGTCACGGCAGCAGGAGAAAGTCAGAGCAGGTTGGATGGCAGGAACCCCCCCCCCCCAAGGCAGGATTCTGAACTGTATGCTCTGTAGTTTTACGTCAGCAACAGGAGTTACTAAATCATACGTGTGTTGTTTGGCTCTGCCAGTTTTTTCCTATGAAATCTCGCATGTTTTCTCCACCCACTGATCTTGTCTGTTTTCTTTACAGATTCTGATATACACACTTTTTGCTCCATTTATCGCAAATATCTTCCCCGAGTGTGTAGCTATTTAACTTGTTTGTGATGTTTTTCTTGGGGAACATAAGTATTAATTTTGATGCAGTTCAGCTTATCAAGTTTTTAAGTTCACAGTCTACCCTCCCTGCATCTCATTTCAAACCCCCCTCTTCCCTCTTACATTATCGAGGAATTATAAAAGTTTGAAGGGGTCTTTTGTAGCTGATCCCCTGATGTTGACTTGTGTGACATTTCTGTGTTTAAGTTTGCAATGCTGTTTGCCCCACATGGCATCATGGAGTGACCACACTGTGACCAGGCTGTCCCCACGTAGGGCTACCTGCTCTGCCAGGGAGTGTCCGTGAGGAACCAGCTTTCTCCTCCCCTGGCCTGCGTCCTGCGTCCACTCGCTGTCCCTGTTTCAACCTGAGCTGCTGTCACTACACAGACTCCAGAGGGGAACTGAGAGCCAGAGGGTGAGGCTCCCCCTTTTCTTTTTCAGGGGGTCCTGGCTGTTCTTGGCCCTTTGTTCATCATATATGTGTTAGAATCAGCTTGTCAGGATTCACTAAGTAAAAACTCCTTATGAAATTTGTACCGACCATTCCTGGGTTATGAACCAAATAGGCTCTGTTAGTTTGTTCTTAAGTTGAATTTGTATGTAAGTTGGAACAGGTACATCTACCCATTCCCTGTAATCACCTCTGTTGGTAAGTGCGAGTCATATAGTCAAACAGATGTTTGTGTGGGACCCACTGTAAGCACCTGTTTGTAAGGACCAGCTGCACCCAAGTCAGATGTTTGTAACTCAGGGACTGCCTGCGTTGAAATGGAATTGGATCTATAGATTACGGGCTGGACAGTGTCCTGCTACCAAGCCTTTGTCATCACAGACCTGGGGTGTCCCCACTCCTGTTTAGGTCTCCCATACTGAGGCACCTTTCAAGAGAGCTGGGTAATTTCTGCGTAAAACCTCACATGTCTTCAGCTGGATGCCCCCGTGTGAGATGCTCAACACTCTGGTAACAGGTGCACCTGTCCTCCTGCCCCAGGTGGTGTTGGGGGGGGCCCAGTGAGAGGCTGCTGGGCCAGGATCGGGGACGTGATCTGGACAATGGTCGGCACATGGGCAAGACACTTGATTGTGCCCTGGAGGGCAGTGGTGTCCCCCCAAAGACACTAAACAAAGTCAGTGTGGTCCTGGGGGCAGTGGTGGCCTCCTGTAGGCCGCGGCTGGCTAGGGCTCTGAGTGGCAGTGTGGTCCTGGGGACAGTGGTGGCCTCCTGTGGTCTGCGGCTGGCTAGGGCGCTGAGTGGGATTCTGCTCAAGGTGTGCTCCGTTCCTAATTAGCACGACCTTTGCCATCTTGCTTTAGGTGGTACAGAGGTGGTTTTCACAGGACTGCGCTGGAGTCCTCTGATGATAAGGCTGCTCTCGGCATTTCCCTCTCTGCGGAGCCCTGCAGCTTGGGTGGTGAGAGTGTGGCAGCCAGGCAGCCCTGGCAAGGGGCGAAGTGTCTCTTTGCAGGCACCAGGCACCGCTGGGCACTTCCTGCAGCTCTGTGGGCTCCCTAAGATGCCGACAAACACTGTGGAATCCTGAAGGGGGAAGGGCTGGGCTCTCAGACGTGGGTTTGGGCAGAGTGGCCACACCGGGGCTGGCCGGGCTGTGAGACTGCTACACACAGGAGAGTGAGGAGGTGGCATCCTCGGGGGGCTCAAGCCCCTGCCCCCTGCCAGCCTCGCCCTAGCTCAGGGAGGTCTGTGCTGTCATCCTGAACACCTGTTCTCTGTTTTCTGCCCAGCTCATCTGCCTCATCAGGGAAATCTGCCCTGGGTAGCAGGTCTCCCACAGTGGCCACAGTCACAGGGAGGAGGGGTGGACGTGTCCCCAACCCACAGGGGAACTGGGAGTCTGACCCCTGGCCCACAGGAGTCAGTGGGCCCCTTGGCCCCTTGTAAGATGTGAGCAGGCTGGGAAGTTCACATGGAGCCCAAAGCCAGGGGCAGCAGGCCCTGGTGACCTGGAGTCAGGGCGCATCTGGGAAGGCAGATGTTGGCCCAAAGAGAAAGCAGCCCGGGAGCGGCTGGCTGCCTCCCTCCAGAGCTGGCTGCTCAATGGCAAATGTGCTCCAGGAAGAAGGGGAAGTTGCAGGAGAGCAAATGAGCCACAGGGGAGGGGGGAGCCTTCAGGACCCAGGCTGCTCTGGGAGGTGTCTGGGGTGTAGACACCTCTGTGAGACAGCAGGGAGGCAGAGTCGGGACAGGAGGATACGGACAGTAGCCACCAGCCTGTGGGGCACAGACCCCGCCCGTCTGCCCATCCCCTTGCACGGGGCTTGAGGATGGCACACAGTCACCAACGGGGCCTCCCCTGAGCTCTGAGGCTGTGCTGCCAGCTCTGCTACTGACCACCTTGCTGGACACGCGTTCCCCACACTGCTTTCTCAATTGTTGGGCGATAGGGGTTGGATGAAAATACTTACCTCACAGTGAGGCTCTGATAAAATAATAATTGTAAGTAGACAAAAGCTACTTAAAATCATGGAGTCCCTACGATGCATCACCTTAATTCACACCACCTTGCTTCTAGAACTGCTAGTAATATCATTAAACGGCCTGTTGAAGCTAATGGTGTTAATATATGAGTAACAATGTTGATGCTGATGATGTTAACACATCAGTAATATGTTGATGATAATGGTAACACATTAGTAACAATGTTGATGCTGATGATGTTAA
>NW_003852565.1:1871554-1882197 GCF_000181295.1 Otolemur garnettii
GTTGCAGTGAGGATGCAGTGCATACGGATGTCCAGCATTTAACAAGCGTCCCCTGGGGTTGCTGTGAGGATGCAGTGCATACGGGATGTCCAGCATTTCACAAATGTCCCCTGGGGTTGCTGTGAGGATGCAGTGCATACGGATGTCCAGCATTTCACAAGTGTCCCCTGGGGTTGCAGTGAGGATGCAGTGCATACAGATGTCCAGCATTTAACACACGTCCCCTAGGGTTGCAGTGAGGATGCAGTGCATACGGGATGTCCAGCATTTAACCCACTCCTGAGGCATAGTGGGCGCCTCCTACATAGCAGCTGCAGTAAGCATGGCCACATGGTCAGAAGGACTTGGGCTTGGTGTCAAATCCAGTCTTATGTAAAGATCTTTCCTCCTGAATTTACTTTCTAACTGCCAGTCAAAAGCAAACCTGATTTAGGATGCTGGCCAGCCATATCTGACAGGCTGCCGGGGACACTCAGGAATTGCCAGTAACTAAGTAGGAATCTGTGTCACTCTGCACATTCATTGCAGTCTCTCACTCCATGGCCCTGGGTAGAGTCACAGCTCACAGCAACCTCAAACTCCTGAGTTCAAGTGATTCTCCCGCCTCAGCCTCCCGAGTAGCTGGGACTATAGGTCCCTGCCTCCATGGTTAGCTTTTTTCTATTTTCAGTTGAGGCAGGGTCTTGCTCTTGCTTAGACCTGGTCTCAAACACCTGAACTCAAGCAATCCACCTGCCTTGGCCTCCTAGAGTGCTGAGATCACAGGCCTGAGCCACTGTGCCCAGCCCGAGAACGCACAGGGTATGAGTTCTCCAAACCCTGTGTCTGGCCTTCCTCTCTCTGTAAAACTGAACTAGCAAGGAGCAGAGCAGCTGCACTAAAAGACCTTGTCACGGAGCTCTATGGCACCTGCAGTCTCCTGAGCTGAGAACTATGTTGGCATGTCCATAGCACAAGATGGGCAGGAAAACCACAAAACACAAGCAGACTCAGCTGTCATCTCTGATGGGCTGCTGGAGGCCTAGTGTCCCTGCTTTAAATTCAGTAGGAGGCTCAGTGCCTGTAGCTCAGTAGCTAGAGTGCCAGCCACATACACCAGAGCTGGCGGGTTCAAACCCAGCCTGGGCCTGCCAAACAACAGTGACAACTACAACCAAAAACTAGCGAGGCATTGTGGTGGCACCTGTAGTTTCAGCTACTTGGGAGGCTGAGGCAAGAGAATCGCTTAAGCCCAAGAGTTGGAGGTTGCTGTGAGTTGTGACCCACGGCAGTCTACCGAGGGCGACATAGTGAGACTCTATCTTAAAAATAAATAAATAAATTTAGCAGGCAATAATGACATCGGTGAGGTGTGACCACACCCTTTTCCTCGCCCAAAACCAACTGAGACATAAGGGAGCTGCTGGCAGAAGGGGGTGGGCAGACGACAGGTCTGCCTGGAGCCAATGGGGCCATCACTGCCCACAGTGCAGCCCTTGAAAACCCCACGGCGGTGGTTGCTGCTGTGAGAAGGAGAGTTAGAGAGAATGTGCCCTCTGTGATCACGGATTTTAACAGGGCAGGATCAGGAAAGAAGGGAAAGCCCCTGCACTGTGCAGACAGGAGAGAGAAGGGGGCATGAGGCCAGGAGTGGTGAGGAGAGGTCCTTCACATAAGTTCCTACCCCCATAAGCCAATTTGTTTTATTTGCCAACAAACCAGCAACTCCTCCCAATTATTTCTAGTCTCCTCATGGAAAACACTAATTTCCACGTTGCCTGGTCTTTATATTTATTTATTTAGAGACAGTCTCACTTTGTTGCCCCTGGCAGAGTGCCATGGTGTCATAGCTCACAACAAGCTCAAACTGTTGGGCTCAAAGGATTCTCTTGCTTTAGCCTCCTGAGTATCTGGGACTACAGGTGCCCACCACGACAGCTGCCTATTTTTTTTAAAGACAGGGTCTTGCTCTTGCTCAGGCTGGTCTTGAACCCATGAGTTCAGGCAATCCATCCACCTCAGCCTCCCAGAATGCTAGGGTTACATATTTTTATTTTTATTTTATAAAGAGTCAGGGTTCCACTTTGTCACCCAGATGGAAATGCAGTGTCTTAAGCACAGCTCACTGCAGCCTGGAACTCCTGGGCTCAAGTGCCCTTCCCAGCTTGGCCTCCCAGCACTGGGATGGCAGGTGTGTGTCCACCACACCCGGCCTGACCTGGCCTTACAGTTGCGGGCTTGGCGTTGACTCTGCCTCACACCCTCTTTCATCCTGTACACCCACCAGCACTTCCAACTGCTTCTCGGGAACTCCTGGCTTTTGATGATTTTGGCACATTCTTCCTTTGCTCAATAGACGTCACCTACTCTGCCCGTCGGGCTGACATCTGTGTATTTCCTGGTGGGCTGTGAGGCCTCCTGTCACTTTCCCAACGAGGCTTCTCTTTTCCCTCAACAGTTCAACTGAGTGATCTCTGAGCGGCCGTGTTTTGTCCTGATTTCTGCCATGCCTCTTTGTAGTCAAGTCCTACAGTCAGTTCCCAATCTGGTCCCTACGATGACCTCTCCTGTCTGTGACTTCCAAATGACCTTCAGCTGAAGCAAGTTTTTAACCCAGTTAGCTAAAGGTGTCCACCTTCCTTACACCAGGCTCCTTGGAAGCAGGTCAGGTTCCTGCTTCTGTCTCCCGCTGCACACAGCAGAGCACTAAACACTCGGCATGCCTGTGACAGACTGAATGTTGCATCCTTCCCACAAGTTGTATGTTAGAAACTAAACCTGAACAGGGTTGAATTAGGAAGGGGGGGGCCTGTGGGAGGTCACGAGGTGGAGCTCCCGAGAATTGGATTAGTGCCTGGAGAAAAGAAGTTCTGGAGAGTTTTCTTGTTCTTTCTGCCATGTGAGGCCACAGCAAGAAGGTTCTGCCCACAAACCAGGAGGCAGCCCCTCACCAGATACTGAATCTGCTGCAGCCTGGGTCTAACACACAGCATGTGGCCTTTAGAACACTGAGAATTTCAGTTGCTTGTAAGTTCCCAAATTTATGGTACCTGTGTTGGTTGTAGCAGCCCAAAGAGACAAACCCACAATATCTCTTAAGTAGCAACCACCTTAAGTCCATTTGGATGCCTTTTCCTTGTGTCTTCATGTGATAGAAGAGACTGAGAGAGCCTTCTAGGGCTTCTTGTATAAGGGCACTAATCCCATTCCTGGGGAATCCACCCACATGACCTAATCAGCTCCTGAAGGTCTCACCCCCAGGGGATTAGACTTCAACATATGAATTTTAAGAAGACCAAAACATTCAGATGACAGCAGTAATTAAGGTTAACTAATGTATCAAGGTGATCATTAAAACGATCTAAATTCAGACTCAACATGGAAAGGAGTGTGTTTCTAAGGTCCCACAGACTATAACAGTTCAAGTGAGGCCCCCCCCAGAAACCTGAGTTCCAGCTCAGCCACACTCTCCTGAGTCACTACCGTGGGAATGACTCATGCAGGCAAGAGCAGAGTCATAACGCCACGGGTCCCAGGGTCCTAAGAGCTCCCTGCTGAGAGCCCGAGCTCTCCTCTCCTGGACTTCTCTCCCTGGGATGTCTATCAAAGAAGCTTCCAGTTCTAAGACAGTGTATATTTTCATGAATCCAGATGTTATCTTATGACTTAATCTCATATTTAATGCATCACTCCACAAATAAAATGAACAATAAAAGGATTTCTCTTCTAAATTATCTTGCTGTGTTTAAGCAATTGGTTCCAAGTAGAAGCCAGGCCACTACCTTTAAGGAATTTCCTCACGGAGTAGGAAACATGACTCTATAAGCTACTGCTAATTTCAACATTTGTTTGAATTCTTGAGAGTGGGGATAGCAAGAACAGAAATGCCGGTTAATTCAGTTTTGCATCAGAGAAACCAGCGCATGTGGCTTGTGGGGATAATAGCACACACTGCCCTCCTTTGTCTCCTAACAGCAGAGAACGCCTGAATTGGGCAATTTGAAACTCATTACACCATCGCATTTAGCCTCTGTACGCTCAGATGCCGGTGGTAGACGCGAACAAGTTGGCCAGGCGTCTATTTTTAGTAAATTCATAAGATGAGCAACACATCAGGAAAACACTTGGCTGAACGGCATTCCTTCTCGTAAAATTAGGACGGGCTGAGCTGAAACCCCATACACTGAGGCAAAATTCACGCAGTTTCCTAGCTCTCAGTCAGTTGTATCTGAACGTGGCATATGGATAAAATCCTTCTACTTGCTTTGCACATTACAATGATATTAAAGACACCTGCCAATCAGGGGCAGCATCTGAGGCCACTCAGACTGACCTTCAGACACAGGCAGACAGAATGAAATCTGACAACAAAGTTCAAAATTTCTTCCGAGTTGAAGAAGTGTTTCTGCTGATTTCATTTTATGTATAATCCTGATCTAGTTTTGTTTGATGAAATATAGAAAGTGAAAAGACCCCGTCAGTAAAGTATTGTTAACTCTGAGTGTGATAAATGAGGTAGCTGCAGTTGACTGTTGTAATATGACAGAATTTAGGGAAGAATTAGGTCATTGTGTATTTTTCCCTCATCAAACCCTTAGAGCTGCCTGCCCTATACAACATACAGTTCAAGCTAGGTGCCACTTTCATGTAAAGTTATTTAACCAGTGATTAAAAAAAAAATACTGGGGCGGTACCTGTGGCTCAGTGGGCAGGGCGCCAGCCCCATATACCGACGGTGGTGGGTTCAAACCCAGCCCCAGCCAAACTGCAACAAAAAAATAGCTGGGCATTGTGGTGGGTGTTTGACTTTTAGTGTTTTGTTTCTGATCAAATCAAACAAATTATTTTCATATACAAACAGTGGCTAATTACAAATCTGCTTCCTCTGGGAATGTGAACACCAAATTTTCCTTCAGGGACATGAATCAATGATTCCCCAGTCCAATGCCTTAGGGACTTTGGAGGGTCCTGTGTCCCAAGTAATGATGTCCATGGCACCCTGTGGGATCAGCTCATTTAAATAAATCCCGGTAACAGTCCCTTTCTATTATACCATTTCCCTCAGGTCAATGTATATTTTAATTTCTCTCACCTATAAAGATCATAGTGTGAAAACCCTGAATGATTTCCATCTAACCTGACTTCTGGCTCATCACACATCCTTCCTCTCCTAATTCCGAATATCTCTTGGGAACAACAAAAGTCATACAAAATGCGACCCTTGGAATCCAAAGAGTTTCCAAGTTCAGGAATGGCAGAGTGGCTGCTGTCTGGTAATAACTATTACCTGTGGGCACCATATAAACAATTACTCCCTGTAGGCACTGGAGTGACCAAATACAGGCAGAAACTGGAGATGACTGTCACTCAGAAGCAGAACAGTCTGGTATTTGACTTACAAAGCTGTGAGTCAGAGCTGCAGGCAGCTACGGCAGAGAGGATCCCTCAGTCTCACTGGCTTGAACAATCAAATGGAGGTGTGTGGAGCAGCAGCAAACCAGCTGGAATATGAGGTGCAAGATCCAGGGAAGCAAAGATCCCCAGAGAGGGAGCCCCAAATGTGATGGATACAGCGGTTCATAATCTCTGTCTGTCTCTAACTCACCTGCATCACACACACGCACACATCTGCTAAGGAACAAGAATCGCTGGGCATTTCGAGGGGTACACAGGAAAGACAAAGCATGTAGTCTAAACTCAGCCAATTTAACCGGCTACATAAAATACAATAAAGCAGACACTTCAAGTTAACAGAATCCAGAGCTTCTGCATTGTAATCTCGAAATATCCAAGAAACAATTCAAAATTATTCAGCATAAAAGAAGTAGGAAAAAAAGACCCATACTCAAGAGAAAATGCAATCAACACATATTGATCTCAAGGGGATTCAGAGGATGGTGTAGCCTTTAGCAATGTTGAAGTAGCCTCACAAATAAGCTTAATATGCTTCAGAGAGTAAAAGAAAATAGGTAATGTTTTGCAATAAAAAATTGTTACAATAAAAAATAGTAAATCTCAGTAGAGAAAGTGAAACTTTAAGAGAAGTACAAATTCTAAAACTGAGAGATATTGTATAGTAAATAAGGAATTTACTGCTTGTGTTCCCTGCTCACTGGAAATGCCTGACCACGGAGTCAGTCACTGAGGCCCAGCAGTAGGAATCCTTGAATATCAACAACGTAAGGAAAACAGTATCTGAATCCTGGAATGCGTCCCTAGGGATCTAAGGGATTATACCAAAATGCACAGTACACGTGCTTGCCCAGAGAGATGGGCATGAGAGAGAAAAAACTATTAGAGGGAACAGTGGTCAGAATGTTGGAAATTTGGTAAAAGACATAAATTTAGAGAATCAGGAGGCTCAGCAAACCCCAAGAAGTAGAAATACAAGCAGACAGACACACAGAATCCAGAGGACTTCTGCTTTAAGGAAGCTGGGGATGGATATTCCTCCTATTGTTCCCACTAAGTATAAACAGAAACGCTGGGTGTTATACTTGAAATACACATGTAAAGACTCTGAAAGGCAGAAAGAAACAAGCAGCAGCCTCGGGACCCCAGGGATGGCACGGCAGTGAATTCTCTGCTTTTCTTCTTGCCAGACTTGGCACTGAAGAAGCTGCCACTTTTAGACACCAGTGGACGCAGACAAAACACCACCTCAACCACAGAAGTCTGGTGATTTAGACAAAGGGCCAGAGAAGGGGCAACCTGGGAAGACCCTAACCACTGCACACCAACTGAACGTAACAGAAGGAATCTGCAGCCCCACCCACAACAGGCCAGGGGCCGGCACCACCGACGGGGTGGTGTCAGGGAAGGTGGTGCACAGAGGGAGCCAGGCCACTTGTCCCCCGTGGAGGACAAGCTGTGTGGCAAACCTGGAATTGTGTCCTAACCCAGCAGAGGCGACTCCTTCCTGCTTCTGGCCCAGGTCACAGCAGAGGAGGTCTGGGGGAGGCTTAGGAGGAACTCCACTGCTCAGCATCCCAGCCCAGATGGTGTCAGCGGAGGCCACGTGGGGAGAAGATGGGACACCCACCTCTTCCCCTCTGGGGCTGCTCTGTCCCCACTCAGCAGCCACAGGAGCCCAGGCATTCTGCCACAGAGGCTGAGTTGGAACCTAGCTCTCTACCCCCACCTGGTGTCAACGAGGCTGTGCTGCACCTTCAGCAGTGTTGGCGGGAGGGAAGAGGCAGTTAAAAGAGAAGGTTTAAACAAGATTCAGAGTCTTGTAACATAATATACAAAATGTGCAGGTTCCAAAAGAAAACTATTCTTAAAATCAAGAACCAGGAAGATCAAATTGAATACAAATAAATACACCAACAAATGACAAAACAGAGATTACAGAGATGTGGAATTACAAATGACAAAGATTTTTTTGAAGCAGCCCTTATAAAGCATTGCAATGACCAATTACAAAGATGCTTGAAGCAAATGAAAAAAACAAAAAACTCCATGAACGTCTCCACACAGAAATAGAATTGGAATCAAATGGGGTGCTGGGTAGGGTGGCTCCCGCCTGTAATCCCAGCACTCCGGGAGGCCAAGACAGGTGGATTGCCTGAGCTCATGGGTTCAAGACCAGCCTGAGCCAGAGCCAGAGCCAGATTCCATCTCCAAAACTAGCTGGGTGTTGTGGTGGGCACCTGTAGTCTCAGCTACTCAGGAGGCTGAGGCAGAAAAATCACTTGAGCCCAAAGAGTCTGAAGTTGCTGTGAGCTGTGATGCTACAGCACTCTACTGAGACTCTGTCTCAAAAAAACAGAAAAAGGAAAATCAAATGGAACTCCTAGAACTGAACAATATAACAGGCACAATGCAGAGTTCTACAAGTGAGGGCAGCAGGACTGTGGGAAAGGAAGCATCAGTGAACTTGAAGACAGAACCGTAGAAATTGCCCAATCCGAAAAACAGAGAAAACGGGAGAAAATGCAAAGAGCCTGAAGTGCTTGTGGGACTGTAACAAAAGAGCTGGAAGTCATGTCTGTGAGTCGGGGGAGACAGAGGCTGGTGCAGAAAACGTATTCAAAAATGTAATTGATAACAGTTCCCAAATTTGGCAAAATATACGGCTTCAAGAGGCAGGGTAAACCTGCCCCAAAGAGGATGAATCCAAAAAAAAAAAAAAATCTGCGCCATTAGCATCATAGTCAAACTTTTGAATACTAAAGACAAGGAAAAAAAAGTCCTGAAAGTAACAATGTGAGACTTTATCTATACAGGAAAACAAATGGAAGGACAGCAGACTTCCCACTAGGCGCCATGGAAACAAGCAGAAAGCAGCACATTTTTCAAGTGCCAAAAGATCTGTCAAAACAGAATCTGAGAGTGGTACCCCTGGCTCGTGGGTAGGGTGCTGGCCCCATATACTGAGGGTGGCTGGTTCAAACCCAGCCCCGGCCAAACTGCAACAACAACAACAACAAAAATAGCCAGGCGTTGTGGTGGACACCTGTAGTCCCAGCTACTCGGGAGGGTGAGGCAAGAGAATCACCTAAGCCCAAGAGCTAGAGATTGCTGTGAGCTCTGATGTCACAGCACTCTACAGGGCAACAAAGTATAACTCTGTCTCAAAAAGCACCCAGAATCCGATATCCAGTGAAAATATCCTTTAGTAATCAAGTGGGGAAATTAAGACATTTCAGATGCAGGAAAACTAAAAACTTATGAGCAGCAGACCTACCCTGAAAGGTGATTATAAAAGGAGGAATCTTGGAACACTGGGGGTGGGGGGGCAGAAAGGAGCACAGTAGTGAAAAGAGAAATAAAATAAAATAAAATTTCCTTCTTTTGTTGAGTTTTCAAAATTGTTTAATAGTTCCAGTAAAGATTGCAATACTCCCTGATGTGGGTCTGAATGTATGCAGAGGAGATATTTATTATTAGAAGATAAAGGGTGGCGCCTGTGGCTCAGTGGGTAGGTGAGTGTTCTGGCAGGCGCCTGTCATCCCAGCTACTCAGGAGGCTGAGGCAAGAGAATCGCCTAAGCCCAGGAGTTGGAGGTTGCTGTGAGCTGTGATGCCACAGCACTCTACTGAGGGTGATAAAGTGAGACTCTGTCTAAAAAAAAAAGAAAAAAAGCAAGGTACATATGAAAAGGAGGAATGGTTTTTATTCTTTACCTGAACTGGCAAAATGAAGATATAGCAGACTGTGGTTAAGTTTTGTATATATAAAGTAATACCTGGAGGAATTACTGAGAAAGTTATACAAAAAGGCCAGCACAATAATATTACAAATAAATCAAAATAGAGTTATAAAAAGTATCCAGCTAACCCATATGAATGTGGAAAAAAGAAAACAGAGAAACAAAAACAGAAAACACAGCAAAAATAATCAAAAGACTTAATCTCAATCAATAGTCACACTAGGGACTAAGCCTGCCCTTTTTTGCCAATAAAAAGGCAAAGAACAAGAAGGTGAATTTGAAAATATGTCCCAACTCACTTTTTATGTAAGAATATGCAGAGGTTGAAAGTAAAAATACAGAAAAATATATATCATTCAAATATTAATCTAAAGAGAGCAAGAGTGGCCATTTTGATTATTGATATCACGTAATGTAGGTTTTAAAGCAAAGAGAAATTTCCAGTGATAGAAATGATATGAGTGTCAGTCCACCAAGAAGACGTGACAACCCTCCATGTGTATGTATCAACTAACAGAGCTGAAAAATATGTGACACCAAAGCTCATTGACTTGAACATAAAAATAGGCAAATCTACAATTACAGTCACTGACGTTGATACTACTGTCTTAACAAGTGATCTACAGTGAGACAGAAAATCAGCAAGGATACACAAGAACTCAACATCCTAATCAAGGCTCTGATGAACAATCCACTGAGCAAACACAAAATACACATACTTTGCCAGTGTTCATAGAACAAATATGCAGATAGGTCATACTCTGAATCATAAAATAATCCTCAAAACTATAAAAGACTGAAACCATACAGAGGGCCGTCTATGAATACAATGGAATTAAACGAGAAATCAATGACTGAGGAGAGAGAAATAGAACACTTGAAAACTAACAACATGTCTGAACAATGCATCGGTCAAAAGGAAAGGCTTAAGAAAGATTTAAAAACACATTTCACTAAATAAAAATGGAAATGTAATGTTCAAAAAATTGAGCAAAAGAGCTAGAGCAATATTACACGTATAGCATTAAATAGATATGTTGGAAGGAAGTCTCATATCAATAATTTAAGTTCCAACCTCAAGAATCTAGAAAAAGAAATGAAACTAAAGTGCAGTGTAAGCAGAAGGAAATAAAAAAGTTGAATGCAGAAATCCATGAAGTAGAAAACAGAAAAGCAATAGAAGCAGTGAAATGGCTATATATAGTGAAAAGATCAACACAATCAAGAACCCTCTACCAAGTCTGATGAGAGAGAGAGAGAGAGGAGAGGGAGAGAGAGAGAGTGAGAGAAGGAGAGGGAGAGAGAGAGAGTGAGAGAAGGAGGGAGGGAGAGAAGAAAGAGACAGAGGACACAAATTATCAACATCAGGGATAAAACAGGAGATACCATTATAGACACTAGATATGAAGAAATCAGGAAACCTTTATCAAGCCTGATTGGGGGGTGGGGAGAGAGAAGGAGGAAAGGAGAGAAAGAGACAGAGGACACAAATTATCAACATCAGGGATAA
>NW_003852565.1:1882372-1884661 GCF_000181295.1 Otolemur garnettii
GAAGAAATCAGGAAACCTCTATCAAGCCTGATTGGGGGGTGGGGAGAGAGAAGGAGGAAAGGAGAGAAAGAGACAGAGAAATTATCAACATCAGGAATAACACAGGAGATACCATTATAGACACTGTAGATATGAAGAAATCAAGAAACCTCTATCAAGCCTTGATAAGAGAGAGAGAGGGAGAGAGAGAGAAAGAAAGAGAGAAGAAATTATCAACATCAGGAATAAAACAGGAGATACCATTATAGACGCTATAGACATCAAGAGGTTAAGAGAATAACTATGAACAAATCTACATAGTTTAAAAACTTAGAAAAAATGAACTAATTTTAAAAAACAACAAGTTACTCAACTGAATGAAATAGGCATTTGAATAGTCTTAAATTCTTTAAAAAAATTTAAATCATAAAAGTCACCCCAAACAGATACCTTCAAGTCCACATGGTAGAGAATTCTAACAAATGGTGTAAAGAATTAACAACAATCCTATACAGTATTTTCCAGAAAATAGAAAGGGAGGGAACACTTTCTAAACTATTTTATAAAGCCAGGATTACAGTGGTACCAAAACCAAAGGTACTATGAAAAAATGAACTTTCAGACCACTATCCCTCATGAATATACATGCAAAAAGTCCTTTATAAAATACTATCAAATGGAATTCAACATTAAATCAAATGAATTATACACAATAACCAAATAGACTTAATTCCAGGGATGCAAGTCAGGAATGTAATTCACCATGTTAACTGGTTAAAGAAAACTCACATAATAATTAATAGCGATAGCTGCATAAAATGCATTTCACAAAATTAACACCCATTCATGACAAATCAAAACTCTCAGAAAACTAATAATAGACAGAAACTTCCACAATTTGATGCAATACTTCTACGAAACAAAACAAAAAACAATGAAACAAAAAAAAGTTAACATTACACTTAATGGCAAACAACCAAATGCTTTCTTTATACACGGGACAAGGCCGGACATGTGCTTTCACTAGCCTTAGTCCACAGAGTGACAGAAGTTCTAGCCTGTGCAATAAGGCAAGGCAAGGAAACAAAACTACACAGATAAAAAATAAATAAAACTCCTTATTTGCAGACATTCTTGTCTGTAATAAAAAGCGAAGGCTATCTTTTAAAACCCAATTCAGCAAATACACAAGTACCTCCTAGATTCAGCAAACTGGTAGGATACAAGATAAACATACAAAAAATGGTAATGGGGGGCGGCACCTGTGGCTCAAAGGAGTCTGGTGCCGGCCCCATATACTGGAGGTGGCAGGTTCAACCCCAGCCCTGGCCAAAAACTGCCAAAGAAAAAAAAATGGTAATGAACATGTGGATCCTTAAATTAAAAAGCAATACCATTTACATTCTCTTTTAAAGAGTCAATACTTGTGTTAGCTGGGCGTTGTGGCAGGTGCCTGTAGTCCCAGGTATTTGGGAGGCTGAGTCAAGAGAATCACTTAAGCCCAAGAGTTGGAGGTTACTGTGAGCTGTGATGCCACAGCACTCTACTGAGGGTGACATAGTGAGACTTTGTTTCAGAAAAAAAAAGAAAAAGTAAATACTTGTATATAAATTAAATAAAACAGCATTTCTATAGTGAAAACTAAAAACACTTATAAAGGAGAACAAAAAGACCTAAATAAATGGAAAGATACACTATTTTCATGAACTGATAGATGTAAAAATTCCCCTAAGTCATTATATAAGTTTAACCTAATGCCTGTGAAAGCCCAACAAAATTTTTGATGGATGTAGAAAAGATAATTCTAAAACTTTTATGAAAATCAAATGAGCTACAAGAGCCAAAACAACCCTAGAAAGAAAAATAAACTGGGAGAAGCTTGTCTGCCCATTGTCAATCCTTGTGCAGCCACAGTAAGGTTGGGCAGGACTGATGGAAGCAGAACACACACAGATCAACAGTAGCAGTTAGAGACCCCCAAAGTGAGCATACAAAAATATTCCCAACTGACTAGTCATAAATGATCAATAGAAATTCAATGGACAGTATACAGTTTGTTTAACAAATGGTGCTGGGGTGAGTGGATACCCATGAATGAAAATAAAATGAATCTGTACCAAGATGTTCTACTAGGATCGGAGTAAGGGACGGTTGTGCCCTCACCATTCCTGTTCACCATTATGCTGGAAATCCCAGATGATGCAATAAGACAAGAAAAGTAAATAAAATATTCATATTGGGAAGGAAGAAATGAAAATGTCTTGGGCGGTGCCTGTGGTTCAAAGGAGTAGGGCATTGGCCCGATATGCC
>NW_003852565.1:1884703-1891785 GCF_000181295.1 Otolemur garnettii
AAAGAAAGAAAGAAGGAAAAATGTCTTTGTTAATAGTTGACATGATTTCCTATATAAACATATGAAATAATAATGAAAAATATCTCCTGGAAATAACAGCAATTAGAGCAAGCATAGGATATAAGGCTTATATATAAAAGTCAGTTATTTTCTTATATACCAGCAACGAACAAGTAGAAATTTTTTTTTTTGAGACCAGAGTCTTGCTTTGTCACCCTCGGTAGAGTGCCCTGGTGTTATAGCTCATAGCAACCTCAAACTCTTGGGATTGAGCAATTCTCTTGCTTCAGTCTCCCGAGTAGCTGGGACTATAGGCACCCACAACACCGGGCTATTTTTACAGATGAGGCCTTGCTCTTGCTCAGGCTGGTCTTGAACCCGTGAGCTCAAGCTATCCACCTGCCTCAGCCTCCCAGAGTGCTAGGATACAGGAATGAGCTGCTATGCCTGGCCCATAGAATTTTAAATAAAAAACACAATACCATTTACATTAGCACCCAAAGAAATAAAATATGCTAGGAATAAATCTAGAAAAATATGTACATAATTTAGGTGAAAAAAATATAAAACTCTGATTAAAAAATTAAGGAAGAACTAAATAAATGGAGAGTTCCATGCAGGATCACTCAATCTTATCAAGATGTCCATTCTTCCCAACATGATCTATAGATTCGATGCAATCCCGATGAAAATCCCAGCAAGTTATTTTGTGGATATTGACAACCTGATTCTAAACTTAATACGGAGAGGCAAAAGACCCAAAGTAGACGTACAATACTGAAGGGAAGGAACCAAGTCAAAGGAGGGATACTGCTTGGCTTCAAAACTTACTATAAAGCGACAGTAATCAAGACACGTTATAGATAACATATTAGACAAAAAGATCAAGGGAAGGGAAAAGAGTTCCCAAAAATAGATCCACACAAATCGAGTCAACTCAACTTCGACAAAAAAGCTATGGCAACATACTGAAGAAAAAGTATATTTCAACATTTCAACAGATGGTGCTGGAACAACTGACTGGACACCTGCATATCAAAAAAAAATCTAGACAGTGTTATGCTCTTTTCAAAAATCAACTCAAAATGGATCACAGACCTTAATGTAAAGCATAAAACTATAAAATTCCTATAAGATAACTTAAGAAAAAATCCAGATGACCTTGAGTGAGGCAGTGACATTTCATATCAACGTATGACAACAGAGGCACAACCCATGAAAAAAGAATTTTAAAACTAGAGTTCATTAAAAATAAAGACTTTTGCTCTGTTAAAGATACCGCCAAAAGAATAATGGAAGTCATATACACAAAGAAAGTCTTTGCAAAACACAAATTGAATAAAGAACTAGTACCTTGAAAAAATCCATCAGCCAGATGAAGGAATATAAAGTTTTGAATCTTGTCCCCCTACCCGGAAATAACAATTCAACAGATTCGATGCAATACCTATCAAAATCCCAGAAAGAGGAAAAACAATCCTAAAATTCATATACAATCATGAAAGGCCCTAGATATCCAAAACTATCTTAGGAAAGAACAAAGCTGGTGGCAGTGCACGCCCTGATTCCAAAATATATTACAAAGCTACAGTGATTAAAACAGTATGGCACTGTCCTAAAGACCCAAGTACAGCTCACTGGGAACAAGAGAATCTAAAAGTCAACCTATGGTCAACAGATATTTCACAAGAATGCCAACAATACAAAATGGGGCAAAGGCAGTCTCTTCAACAAGTGGCGTTCCTTCTTAAAAAGGAAAAGAAACACTAACAGAATTTAATACTTAGAAAAATAAACATGTAAACATTCTAATTGTCACAGTAAATGAAATAAATTCTAATTCCCAATAAGACACATAAGTTCACAACTTGGATACATCACGAAACAGGAAACTTAGGGGAAAAAAAAGGTAAAAACATCCCAGGCAAGAATTAAAGAAACAAATGGTGTGGCTGTTGTCAGTACTAGACAAAATTTAGTTTCACAAGCATTAACTGGGACAAAGAGAGATCGTTTATAGCAAAGGAAGATGAGATGTGTATTCTGTCAGGAATGAATAAATACATTATCATAAAATACTAAAATATTACAAAAAGTAATGATGACACTGAGCATTTCTGAGCACTATAACTAGTGGTGTTCTGCCAATTTAAAACATCTCAAACCCAGTCCTATGTGCCCTTATATTAATCTGAAATTTTAAAAAAGATTATAAACAAAAATCTCACAATAGCTCTCATCTATTTTACAAATGAGGAAAAATGCTTACAGAGCTTGCCCACCATTATTTAGCAAAGGGGCCGGATCACACAAAAGGATTCAAACTCACATAGGTTTCACTCTCAATCTCAAGGAGGGGCATTCACTTTAAAAACGGAAACACCACACAGCATGAGCACAGGTAGGTAGGTAGGAAAAAGAAAGATGGGAATGGCGGATCAGCCCCAATCCTGCTTTGGATGTCTCAGAAGTGGGGAGGATGCTGCAGGCATTTGGAACCAGCGTCCCTGCACCCTCTGTCTGGAATGGTGGGAATTCAGGAATTTCTACTAGAATTGATTATTTACCTAATGTGGTTTTGTGTGAATAATTTGTTTACTTGTTCAAGCAACACACACTTGCTAAGATGCAGCATGTTCTTTTTTTTTTTTTTTTTTGAGACAGAGCCTCAAGCTGTCCCCCTGGGCAGAGTGAGGTGGCATTACAGCTCACAGCTCTAACTCCTGGGCTCAAGCGAGTCTCCTGCCTCCGCCTCCCAAGTAGCTGGGACCACAGGCGCCCACCACAACGCCCAGCTATTTTTTGGTTGCAGCCGTCATTGTTGTTTTGGCGGCCTGGGCTGGATTCGAACCCTCGAACCCGCCACCTTAGGTGTAAGTGGCTGGCGCCTTAGCCACTTGAGCCACAGGTGCGGAGCCAGATGCAGCCTGTTCTTGGTGAGCAGTGACTATGAACATGACAGACAAAGTCAGGGCCCTTACAGAACATTCTAGAAGTGAGTCCACACACATAGCAATGATTATGGTGCAATAAAAAAATGTTACTGGCTGGGTACTGAAAATTGGGAGCTCCTCTGACGAGGCCCGTCATTCCGAGAAGTGAAAACAAGAAAGGGCAGCCAGGTGAAGACTGGGGAGAAAAACCCCTCCAGAGGTCTCTATTCCAGTTTGTTCAGCACCCTCACCAGCATGCTCTGGCTTATTCTCATCTGTGATGTTTGCTGAGCAGCTGTTAATGTTCCCATTTTACAGACAAGGAAACTAGTCTGGCTGGGTCAAAACAATCTCCAGGCTTTATTAAACAGACCGCATCCTAATCACGCTTATTTGTGTACAGAAGCTGAATGCTTCTGAATGAATGTGGAATTGAACCCCAAAGTATATCCCTGGTTCTTACTTGTGAAAATAACTTACAGCTGCCAAATTTCAGCGGGCAAGCGTGGGCATCCATGGGGAAGTCTTCAAGCTGCATGGGGCACTCAGCAGAGATAGTCAGGCTGAAAAATAAAAGACAAGACCTTTCAATGACTCACTAACTCTACCTGTCTGTTGAGCAACCACCGTCCCAGAAAGCCATATTAAGTATTTACTATAATTAATGTCGCTTATGAAATGGTCTCCACTAGCCCCACCAAATTACCCAAGTTTGTATTGCCGATGAATATCATTCAGAAATTAGTCTTAAATCTCCTCAGTTCTGTCGCTTGGTGTGTGTCCACACATATATTACTGCTTGTGAGACAATTTCAAAGATGCCTTTGAAAAACATTTATTCTTCCTATTCCTTAGTGGGCATTATCTAAAAAGCTTTCCTTTGACAAGGTTGAAAATATATGCATTCTCTAAAGTAGTTTATAAGCTTATAAACATAGGACAAATGCATCTATATTCATAGATTATGGGAAATACAGAAAAAAGCATAAAGAAAAAATTATGAGTCTCTGTCATTTCACATATAATGTCATCTGGTACATTTGGCCCAGAGTTTCTCATATGTCTGAATTTTGACCAGCACCCAGCTATAATCTTTGGGTTGTAAAACTATATAGTATTCCATGAACTTGTGATATAATAGCAATCTTCTGGTACAAATGAATTATTATTTTTTAATCTAAGCCCAGTCTTCAAGAAAATATCACCCAGCACTACAACTGTCACCAGTAACCGTGACCCTGAAGGTGATCATAGCCGCGTGTCTGCCAGGCCCTCGGTGAGGGCTCCACCTGTGCTAGTGTCCTTCATCCTAACAGCACGACGTGGTTTGGTACCATGAGCATCCCAGTGTACCACGGTGTAAAGAGAGGCACAGATATCAGGGTATCAGGTGAGCTGCTCAGTGCTGGAGCCTCGATGGGAGCCCAGGCTGCCCAGCTCCCACCCACCACGCCCTGCATGGGGTGGGCAGCATCTCCACTCTGTAAAGAGTGGGTGCAACTCTGAAGCACTGGGGTGCTTTTCTCTACAGACTTTGCTAATTAGGTATGATTCTAAATGTTATTAATGGGCGTATCTTTTATTTCTTAGTTTTTCTTTCCATTATTTAAATAAAATGAAATTACATAGAATGAAAATAAATAAAGCGTTCCACTTCAGATATGTGTTATTATTCTATTATTTATTTATTTTAGAGACAGAGTCTTACTCTGTTCCCCTCGGCAGAGTGCTGTGGCGTCACAGCTCACAGCAACCTCCAGCTCTTGAACCCAGGCAATTCTCTTGCCTCAATCCCACCCCCCAACCCCCGCCCCCAGCAGTTGCCACAATGTTGAGCTATTTTTTTGTTGCAGTTTGGCCAGGGCTGGGTTTGAACCCACCACCCTCGGTATATGGGGCCGGAGCCCTACTCACTGAGCCACAGGCACCACCCTTATTATTCTATTTTTAGAGCAGATAATAATTCAGTGTGATCTTAGCACGACTGTTCAGCAGCCAGGGTGAGAATCAAACTGTTTAAACATTCAGTTTTGCCTTTACTACTTCCTTCTGTTAAAATAACCTTTGGCTATTAAATTAGACACGTAATTCACACTGGCTAGTCAAGGTATACGCTCTCTGAATGAAAGGGGAAGGGAGGTCGGTGCCTGTCAGAGAGAGAAATCCTCTCCGGCTACCCAAGTGAGGAACAGCTCCCCCGAGGCTGGAGGGCCAGGGCTGCAGATGGGCCAGAACACATCACAGAAGCCTCATGCTCAGGAAAGGAGATGATTTTCAAAATGACATTCCACATGTATTTGCAAAATTTGGGACAATACAGAGAAAATTACAAGTGTCTTCAATTTCACTTATAATTCTACCTGGCACATTCATCACTGAGTTTTCCCACATGTACGTATATTTTCTTTTCATTCTTAGTTGATGAAATGCAGCCCATTTTGTACTTGACATGAGCACAGAAGTACTTCCCACATCACTAGACCCACATGATCACGACTTTTAAAGGTGACCTATCTAATTCTGGCGCCAGTGTGTGAATGGGCGTGTCTAGACGGGTATCGACCAATTAGCTGTTGCTAGACTTTCACATTGTTTCCCTGATAAGTAATCTGCAGTGGACCTCTTCAATCATGAATTATGAAAAAGAGCTACTATTAGCAACTATAAAATGAGTAAGGTAAATAAGATTTACTTATGAGAACTGGGAAAATTAGAGGCCAGTACAGTGGCTCACACCTGTCATCGTAGCACTCTGAGAGGCCAAGGTAGGAGGATTGCTAGAGGTCAGGAGTTCAAGGCCAGCCTGAGCAACACAGCAAGACCTCATCTCTATTAAACCTAGAAAAATCAGCCGGGGGTGGTGGTGCATCTCTATAGTCCCAGCTACTTGGGAGGCTGAGGCGGCCGGATCACTTGAGCCCAAGACTTTGACACTGCTGTGAGTTATGATGATGCCACAGCACTCAATGTCTGGGCAACAAAGTGAGACCCTGTCTCTAAAAACTGAAAAAAAAAATGGGAGCATTAGGACTTAGAAAACACAGCCCGCAAGCATGATTGATATTCAGCCAACACAAAGGAAATGATGTTACTTTCTGTTGCTGTCTGTAAACTTCAGCAGTCTGTCAACCAAAGCAATAATGAAACAGAATTTTTTTTTTAATACAGAATCTCACTCATTCACTCTGGGGTAAAGTGCCACAGCTCACAGTAACCTCAAACTCTTGGGCTCAAGCGATCCTTCTGCCTCAGCCTCCCAGTAGCTGGGACTATAGGCACCTGCCACAACACCTGGCTATTTTTTTTCTTAGAGATGGAGTCTCACTCTTGCTCAGGCTATCCACTGGCCTGGGCCTCCCAGAGTGAACGGAACAGAATTTAAATGAGCTGAATGCACGGGAGAACACTGCTGCCCAACCTTCTTGGCATCAGGGACCAGTTTCATGGAAGACAATTTTTCCATGGACTGGGTGATGGTTTCAGGATGACTCAAGCACATTACATCTAGTGTGTACTGTATTTCTATTATTATTAGATTGTAATATATAGTGAAATGATTATATAACTCTACCCAATGCAGAGTTGGTGGGGACCCTGAGCTTGTTTTCCTGCAACTAGAGAGTCCTATTGCCAGGGGGTGATGGGAGACGCTGACACGAGTATGTCCTCAGCGAAACCCTACCCCAGCAGGCATTGTCCTCAGCGCCACCCGACACCAGCAGGCATTGTCCTCAGCGTCACCCTACCCCAGCAGGCATGGTCCTCAGCGCCACCCTACCCCAGCAGGCATGGTCCTAAGTGTCACCCTGGCCCAGCAGGCATTGTCCTCAGCGCCACCCTACACCAGCAGGCATTGTCCTCAGCGCCACCCTACCCCAGCAGGCACGGTCCTCAGCGCCACCCTACACCAGCAGGCATTGTCCTCAGCGTCACCCTACCCCAGCAGGCATGGTCCTCAGCGTCACCCTACCCCAGCAGGCATTGTCCTCAGCGCCACCCTACCCCAGCAGGCATTGTCCTCAGCGTCCACCCTACCCCAGCAGGCACGGTCCTCAGCACCACCCTACACCAGCAGGCATTGTCCTCAGCGTCACCCTACCCCAGCAGGCATGGTCCTCAGCGTCACCCTACCCCAGCAGGCATGGTCCT
>NW_003852565.1:1892424-1893482 GCF_000181295.1 Otolemur garnettii
CACCCTACCCCAGCAGGCATTGTCCTCAGCGCCACCCTACCCCAGCAGGCATGGTCCTCAGCATCCACCCTACTCCAGCAGGAATTGTCCTCAGCGCCACCCTACACCAGCAGGCATGGTCCTCAGCGCCATCCTACACCAGCAGGAATTGTCCTCAGCGCCACCCTACCCCAGCAGGAATTGTCCTCAGCGCCACCCTACACCAGCAGGCATCAGATCCCTCACATGCTCCATCTGCACAGGGTTCCCGCTCCTGTGAGAATCTCATCCTGTGACTGTGAAGGTGACGCCGGCCACGGGAGCAGCTGGACATACAGATGAAACTGCTCCGGCGCCGGCCGCTCACCTGCTGTGCTGGGAGAATGGGTTCCTAACAGGCCATGAGTTTGGTGACTCATGGTGGCCTGAGTTTGGTGACTATAGCTCCAAAGTACTAAACTACAAGAGGCTCAGAAAACCTAGAATTTGCTTAATAAGAAAGATTTTAGTAGTGAAATAGAAGCGTATACAGAGCCCTGAACGAGAAAATGAGCCCATGAAAGAGCAGTGCTATGGGGTTCAGAGGAGGGCTCCTCCGGGTTTAGGAGGGTCAGCCTTTGTGCAGATCTGTGTCCTCCTTCTAACTACTGAAGGATGGAGGTGTGACGGCAACACCCGGGGTCTCACAGTGGGAGCAGCATGAGGCGGGGAGGATGCGTCAGCCAGGCCACTGTCTCTGCCCAGCTGCAGCGCTGACCATCTGAACCAGCAGACCCAGCTCCACAGTCTCTGACTCCTGGCCACATGGTGCTCACACACCACAGGCCCCACGGCCATCACCAGGGGAGATTTGGATGTGTGCCCAGTGGCGAGGTCTTCTCTCTAGACATGGCCAGTTTGCCAGCCCACCCAACTGGGCTTCTGTCCCCACACTGAACACAAGGCCACTTGCAGTCCAGGTCTGTGCACTGAGTTGTCCACAAGTCGGTGACTGGGTCAGCTCCTCCCCTGCTCCCCCTGTGTCAGGATCAGCTCCTCCCCTCCTCCCTCCATGTGGGGTCAGCTCCTCCCCTCCTCCC
>NW_003852565.1:1894848-1921138 GCF_000181295.1 Otolemur garnettii
CAACTCCTTTGTAACAATGAAACTACATCCTGCATATCAGATATTTATATTACCATTCATAACAATAGTAAAATTACAGTCAGGAAGTAGCAACAAAAATAACAGGGGTCACCACAACATGAGGAACTGTATTAAAGGGTCACAGCATCAGAGTCTATTCCCATCCACCCGGCCTCTGCGGACCTGGAGTTTCTGCTGCATGCCTCTACTCCTCAGAGCAGACCCCCAGGAAAACTCCCACCTCAGGCACATGCCAGCTGCTGGCTGATTCCTCCTCCTTTCCCAGCTGAGACCAAGTGCTTACAAAAGCGACCAGAGCCTCCCTTTCTGCCTCGGCCGGCTTCATTCTGTCTGTGGCCGACAGCTGCCCTCTTCTAAAACTGCTGCACTGACCACTCTAAGGAGGGCGTTCTAACAAGTAACATACAGGATGACAAAGCCAGCTTCCCACACATGGTGGGAGTGGGGGGACTTGGGGGCGAGAAGGTGAGACAGTGGACAGCATTTAGCTGGATCTGAAAAAAAAAAAAAAGACCGTTTAAGGAAAAAATAATTCCTGCAAAAACATAAAAAGACAGTGACTCTAGAATTGCCATCTCAATAAATACTGCTGCCATGGCAGCCTCAGGGGTCTTCCCTGCTTCTTTAGGGCTCCTTAGAATTAGAACCCCATCCTCCTAGAGCTGCCCTCATCTCCGTGTCTGTCCTGTAACAGTGGAGTGTGGATAACCCCCAGCAGCAAAGGTTTCTGCTTCACTAAGGGAATACATTTAAATTTTCAATCCCTCTAAGCATTTCAAAAATGGTCTAGACTTTTATAATACTCAAAAAATATCCCTAGATAAGAGGAAAGCTTCTCTTCACGGGGTCCTTGAAATGCAGGGTGCTTGGTATGTAAATAGCCAGCCTCACACAAAATGGAGACCAGAGCCCTCCGTGGCCTGCCTCGGCTTAAAAGGACCAGTCTGGTTGTCTGCTTGAGACTTTCACTTTTTAGATAAGGAAAATGAAACTCAAAATGTTGAAGAGTTTCCTCAACTCTTTGGAAAAGTTCACTGCCTTTGGAAAAGTTCACTGAATTACTGGCAGACGCAAGAATCAAATAGTTTTTCCAAATGTCCAATTACTGTTTCACTCCTACTTTTAATAGATTAAGTTAATTGTTAACTTATGGCAGCACAAGGTCCCACTTTGGAACATTATCTTAACTTACGGTAAAGAAAGTGGTATTTTTAGGTTAAAATAATTGCTTCACCTTGGATTTATACTATTCCAATTAGAGGCTCCGGATTCTAACCTGACCACAGAGCTCTCTGTCTGACCAGGGACAGCTGCAGAGACTTTCAAGTGGCTAAAACCACCACCTTCCAGAGCAGCCTTGACATTGACTAATTGTGTGACCTTTGTAAGGCTGCCTAACTCCTTGCCATTTGAAAAAGAAAAATAATGAGAGTTTCTTTTATTCTCTGAACAAAATAACTGATAGGCATGAAAAGACAACAAAACGCATTTGGGCTGAAACCAAAAGTTCAAAGACAATCAAGTGATTAAGGAAAGTCTCTAGATTTCTGCCTCCCTCATTCCCATGAAATACTGATCAGAGCAGCTGAAGGCAAAATAACCACACTGCAAACATGTTTGCGTCCAAATGGACAAAATCCCCAAAGCTGTGGGTCTGCGACCTTACATGGCAGAAGGGGGTTGCAGATATGTTTAATTTAAGGTCCCTGGGTGGGGAGATTATCCTGTATTCTCCATATTAATTAGTATAAACACAAGGGTTCTTCTAAGAGGGGGCCATGAGTATCAGTTTTGTAGAAAGAGAAGTGATGACAGAAGCAGAGATTGGAGTAGATGTGGCCAAAAGCCCGGGAATGCAGGTGTCCTCCACAAACTATAAGAGGCAAGGAGCAGGGTCTCTAGTAGAGCTTCCAGACAGAATGAAGTCCTGCCAACACCTTGATTTCAGCCTCCTGAGGGCCTCTGTGCACTTCCAGAACTAGAAGATAACACATTTGTTATGTTTTAAGCTGATTAGTCTGTGATAATTTGTTACAGCATCAATAGGAAACACATATAAATGCCGGCTCCAGGAAGCATTGTGCTATTGTAACAAATACCTAAAAACGTGGAAATGGCTGGAATCGGGAAGTGTGCAGAAGCTGGAAGGCCTTTGAGGTGTGTAATAGAAAAGGTTTAGATCAGCTTTGCAGAAATGGGGTGTGAGTCTTCTGCAGTGAAGACTCACAGAAAAGTGAGGGGCAGGCAGAGGAAACCTGTGTTGTCTGAGAGAGCACTTAGGTGGCCATAGTCCCACTCTGGTGGAAATACGAACATCAAAGGCCCTGCTGCTGAGAGCTCAGAAGGGATTAGAAACGTGTTATCTGGAACTGCTCAAGAGGAGAACCTTTAGCGCCTTGTGCCCACATGTCCGCGGCATTCAGAGCTCCTTAGGGATTATAGTATGTTGGATGGTGGCCCCACAGGTATCAGGTCTCAGTCCCTGCAACGTGCGAATGTTACCTTATGTGGAAAAAGGAAAAAGTGTGTTTTCAAATATGATTAAGTGAAGGGTCTTGAGATGGGAGATGATCGAGGTGGGTCCTAAACGCAATCACCAGGGTCCACGTAAGAGAGAAGCAGGAGACAGGGAGATGCTGCCGATGTGATGAAGATGCTCTTTGGCGCATCTTAAAGATGCAGGGAGGGCCCAAGAGCCAAGGAACTCAAGGCTCACAGCTCTAGAAAACGGACAAGGCAAGTGTGTGACACTCTCCAAGAGCCCCCGAGAGACTGCGGCCCGTAAACAACTTGATTTCCCCCCAGTGAAACTGATTCAGATTCCTGACTTCCTGAAGTGTAAGAGAGTAAACTTGTGCTGTTTTAGGCTACCAACACAAATTCGTGGTAATTTGTTATAGCAACTGTAGGGAATTAATACAATGATTAAACCATAGTCTTTGATGAGGAACTTCACAAGCAGACAGTTGAAGTGGTGGCCTGTTTGCTCCATGCTGTTTACAGTAAAAAGGGTAAGAAAAGAAAGAGATTGTAACAACAACAACAAAAAAAGAAGAGTCATGCTTGATTTGAGAAATTCTTAACTTATTCAGGGTGTGAAAGGTTCTGTAATTAGGAGATTCAGTCAGGAAGGCACCGCCTGAGCAGAAACCCAGCTTTGCTAATGCTTCAGAAGGAGCAAAGGTCCAAGTACATGTTTGACCCACGGGTCCTCAACCACGTGAGCAAAAGCCAGGACTAGAGATTAGATCATCCATGAAACATGTATAGAGAATCCTCTCATGTAACGGTGTGTGTTTTTGAGACATACAGGGGAGACCCACAGGTTTTTGAGAATTTTATACCAGCAGAAACACTTTCACCTTGGACTAGAAGAGATAGGCCAAAATCAAAAAAGACTGTCAGATTCCAACACTCTACACACAAGAATCAGATGGAAAGAAAACTGCTCAGCTTCAGACATGTGCTGCCCTTTATTAGAAAGGAAGATTCCAAGACCAGAGCCTCGGCTCAGGCTCGGGTTGGGGGGAGATATCAAAATGCATCCTCAGATCGGCTCAGAGGGGAGGCATCAAAATGCATCCTTTGATGCCCACGTTATGGGCCTGGTTGGATTTACAAATTGTTTGGAATTGTTGGAATTTCGTTTTTTTCCCTGCCATTTCTCCCCCTTTGAAATGGAAATTTCTGTAACTTGTCCCACCATCGTATTTTGGGAGCAGGTAACCTGGGTTCCACAAGTTTATAGATGGAGAGGAATTCTGCCTCACTGATAACTGATTTAGATGATTCAGATGAGATCTGGACCTTTTGAGCTGATGACATTTAGCTAAGACTTTGGACTTTTACTCGATACTGAACTGGGTTCAGATTTTTGAGAATATGGGGATGAAGTTAACATATTTCACATGTGGATGAGTCTGCATTTGGGGGGTACCAGAATTCAATTGTGATGGGCAGAATAACGGTTTCCCAAAGCTGTCCATGTCCTAATCCTTCCTACCGGTATGTTTCCTTCCTTCCTCAGTAAAAAGGACTTCTGAGAGGAGATTCTGTTAAGGCTCTTTTTTATTATTTTATTGAAACAGAGTCTCATTATCACCCTCAGTAGAGCCGTGGCATCATAGCTCACAGCAATCTCAAACTCTTGGGCTCGAGCAATTCTCTTGCCTCAGCCTCTGGAGTAGGTGGGACTGCAGGTGCCTGCCACAACAGCGGCTTTTTTTTTTGTTTAGCAGGCTGGGCCGGAGCGTGTGGCTGGTGCACTAACCACTGAGATACAGGGGTCCAGCCAAAGTTAAGGCTCTTGAGATGGTGGATTATCTGCATGAGACAAATATAATCACAAGGTTGCTTTTCAGAGAGGTGTCAGGGTCAGAGAAGGGAACGTGATCACGGAAGCAGAAGCCAGAGAGATGCTGGGCCATGAGCCAAGGAACCCAGGCAACCTCCAGAAACCAGGAAAGGCAAGGAAACAGATTCTCCCCTGGGAACCCAAGGCGGGGCGGGCAACATGTCCAACAGTGGGATTTTTAGACACATAAGACCCATTTCAGAATTCTGTTCTCCAATGCTGTGAGATGAATTTGTGTTGAAAAGCCACTAAATTTGTGATACTTTATTACAGCACAGGTAACTAATAATACAAACCTAATCACCAATTGTTTTGTGATGTATCAACCCCACGTATATTTTGAAAGCATATTTGCAAGTTGACAAAGAAATTGGATGATATCAGCCAATTTATTAGTAGCTCATACAGTATTCATTGCAATAAAAATTTGGACCTTGATAATAAAATAGACATCTCAGGAGGGAGAATGGAGAGGAAAAGGGAGGCGAGGGGAGGGGAGAGGGAGGATTTTTGGCGGGATCTCACCTGATATGTACAATGTAAGGATACATTTCAAAACAACTAGGAGTATATTACGAATGTCTTACCACAGGCTCAGCACCTGTAGCTCAGTGGTAGGGCTCCAGCCACATACACCAGAGCTGGCAGGTTCAAATCCAGCCCGGGCCTGCCAAACAACAATGACAACTATAACTAAAAAATAGCCGGGCATTGTGGTGGGTGCCTATAGTCCCAGCTACTTGGGAGGCTGTGGCAAGAGAATCACTTAAGCCTAAGAGTTTGAGGTTACTGTGAGCTGTGTCGTCACGGCACCCTACCGAGGATGACTCTGTCTCAAAAAAAAAAGTCTTACCACAAAAGTAAGTGAGGTGATGTTTATGTTAATTAGTTTGATTTAAACATTCCACACTGTATATCAAACCACCACATTGTACCCCATAAATGTAAACAGTTATGATTTAATAAAAATTAAGTTAAAAACTTTAGATACTTTAGAATGATGAGGAAAAAATAAAAATATAAAATAACATAAAATAAAATAGACATCTCACGCAGTGTCCTAACTGTTAGGTGTTGAGCCGCACAGCAGGCCTCAGCTGGAATCACTCAGTAAAACATAAAACACGACCTCCCCATGAAGATGCTACTATAACTCTTGACTGTGCATGAGATTCATATGGGGACTCTTGAAATTCAGTATCAACACAATCTCTATGCGCCATGTAAAAGAAATAAGGCTTAATGTAGCCGTGAATAAATATCTAAGTATTGCCTCAGCCTCTCAAATAGCTGGGACTACAGGCACCCGCCACAATAACCGGCTAGTTTTTTTTTTTAGAGATGAGGTCTCGCTTTTGATCAGGCTGGTCTTGAACCTGTGAGCTTAGGCAATCCACCTGCCTCGGCCTCCCAGAGTGCTGGGATTACAGGTGTGAGCCACTGTACCCGGCCTTCATAAATTATTTTAAAGAGTAATTGATTTATTCTGTATCCTTCAATGTAATAGGATGTATGTAAGCATAACAACCAGAATTATATGGGCTAAAAATCCCCACTGAGCTTTGCACTATTTATTAGGATTCTCATTCCCCTTTAACTATGGAAAAAACATGTCAGCAATTCTTATTTATGTTGGGAAAACTAGCATAACTTTGATAACTTAAAAAAGTTAGCATATTCCTTATTCAAAAGGGATATAAACTTTATTGATCTATTTTGATTAACACATCTATTTCCCTTTTTAATATTCATATTTCTCAGGAAAGCACTGTAATGATTGAAAGTGGAAATAATTTTAATTTTTTATGTGTATCCACATACTCAGCAATAAATCTTATTAGATGAAATGCAGAAAACACACACACAAGCCTGAACCAGCAAGAAACACTGCACAAAAGGCACAGCATAAATATGCAAGACAATTTCTTTCTCAAGATGAAAGTCAAAGTTTAAGAAATTAAATTATTTCTTTCATCATAAAGCGTAAGGCGGTCAATAGCATAAAACCGAGGAAAGGAGGTATGAGCCACGCTGGAATCAGGCACGCCTGGCTGCGATGTCTGGGTTGGCCTGCACGCACTTGCTGCTACTCAACACTCGAGCCCACATGTCCCTGTGAAGGACGCTGGCCAGCCTATTCTGCAGTTAGGTACTGAGATACCTATATAAGATGTATAGTACAATGCCTAACACAAAGTAGATGATCTAAAATTCTAGGGAAGTAGGGGTGACATCAGCAAAACCTGGTGGATTAGGGAAGTCCAAAACTCTGTCCATCCACCAAGCTGTGGGTAACCAGGCAAAAAAATGACAGCATCAATTTTTTTTTTGAACTCTGAAATCTAGTTTTAAAAAACCTCACAACAACCAGACTGCTGCTCAATGAAGATAAAAGTATCTGAATTTCAGTAAGCAAAGTCTGCGGCATCTCAACCCACCCTGTTACCTCCCCTATTCACCAGCTCCCTGGTGGCCTTGCCATGGCAGCCCACACTCCTGGGGGAGCAGTGCAGACCATACTCTCAAGACTTTCAGCCACTCGATCTGATCTGGACGGTAAGTCTCTGAGTGATTGGCTCAAAGGCTTGCTTTTGTTTACCTGCATCAAAGATTCTTTTGGCTAAGGTGATGTCCTAGGTGGCATTTGTTCAAAATATTTAAAGGGCAGTATGTATGCTATAGGCAACTGGGACAGTGATGACAGTGGGGCAGGCAGCAAACAGATTGGACAGCTACAGAAGAGGCTGAGGAAGGAGTACATGGAGGAAGAAAGGCCAACAAGGACCATGCAGCTTTCACTCACTCCAGGGAATTAAGAGTTCACATTCACGCCCAGGGCTCAACACAGGCTAAGAAAAGCACAAAGAAGACCCAAGGTTTTCCTCTCTAGTTGACCTATAGACTCCACATGGCAGGAAGGTTGAGGCAAAGTTGTAAACTGCTGTTAAGCCCAGAAAGGATGCTCCACAGTGCACAAACCCCTCTTCCAAAGACTAAGAGAGGTTCTGAAGGTTTTTGTTTTTGTTTGCATGCATTTAAAGAATGTTTGCCAGATGGTTGGCCAGCCAGCAAGCCAGAGAAGGAGCTTTAGAAAACTAGGTCAAAACATTCACTAATCAAGTCAATGGCAACCACAACAAGCACAAACAGGAAACAGTATAGATGTGGAAGGATTTAATTTTCAGAGTTACCACCGTATAGTAACCAACATGTCCTATTTTCAAGAAAAAAATAAGAGGCACACAAAGAAACAAAGAATTCCATAGACCTTCCTTACTGAAACAAAAAGAAGAAATTCATCGAAACTGTCCATGAGGACTCACTAGACATTAGACTTAACTAGAAAATCTGAAGGAAATAAAGAAAATCTGGAAAACAATGTCTCAACAAATAGAGAATATCAATAAGGAGATAGCAGTTACTAACAGAACCACATGCAAATTCTGAAGGTGAAAAAAAACCTGAAACAAAAAATTTGCTAGAGGGTTTCAAAAGCAGATTAAGCAGGCAAAAAAAGACTCAGCAAACCTGAGGACAAGTGAAATGAAATTATCTACTATGAGGAAAAGAAAGAGAAAAAAAAGAAGAAAAGAAAAAATGAACAGAGACTAAGGTACCACCAGGAGCTGTCAGTAATATCAAATTATATGTAATAGGAGTCCCAGAACAAGAGAAAAAGGAAAAGGGGGGAGAAAAGATATTTGAAGAAATAGTGAGTGACAACATCCCAGATTTAATAAAGGATATGAATCTGACATCTAAGAAACTCCAAGAACTCCCAGTATTATAAATTATAGAGATCCAGATTGAGAATAATTATAATCAAATGGTTAAGAGCCAAAGATGAGAAATTTTGAGAGCAGCAAGACCAAGCAGTTGGTCATGCACAAGGAACCCCAAGTAAGAGCAACAGCTGATTTCGATCAGAAACCTTGGAAGCCAGAGCAATGGGAGGAAATGTTAAATGTGCTATAAAGAAAAAAAACAATTGTTTGCCAAAAATTCTATTTTTAGTTAAGCTATCCTTCCCAATGAAGGAGAAATTTTTATATTCCAGATAAAAGGACATCGAGGGAACATTTAAAAATCAATTAATGTAACCCATTCATCAATAGGTTAAGAAGAAAAATCACATGATCACATCAAAAGATGCAAAAATAACTTTTATGCATCTAATACCCATTCATGATAAAAACTTTTAAACTAGGAATAGAAGGGAATATCCTCAATTTGATAAAAAAAAAATACAAAACTATACAACTAACGTGATACTTAGTGGTGAGAAATTTGAATCTTTCCCACTAAGATTAAGTAAGGATTTCTATTCATACCACCCTTTTTAATATCACACTGAAGGTCCTACCTAATGTAATAGGACAAGAAAATAATTAAAGGAATATAGATTGTGAAGAAAGAAATAAAATTGCTCTTTAGTACAGATGACATGATTGTCTGTAAAGAAGGTGTGAAAGAACCAACAATGAAACTTCTGGAACTAATAAGTAAACTGAACAATACTGCTGATACAATGTCAATATACATAATTCAATTGTTTTATAATATATCAGCAACGAACAAATTGAATTTCATATTAAATACACAATGCCATTTACATTATCACCCCACAAGTGAAATACATAAGCTATATATATGAGGAAAACAAGAAAATTCTGATAGAAGAAGGCAAATAAGAACTGAATAAATGGAGAGAAATTCCATGTTCATGGATAGGAAGATTCATTATTGTCAAGATGCCAGTTCTTCCCAAACTGATCTACAGATTTGAAGCAATTTCAATCAAAATCCGAATAAGTTATTTTGTGACTATTAACAAACTGATTCTAAAGTTGATCTGAAGAACCAAAGGATCCAAATAGCCAGCACAGCATTGAAGGAAACGGACAATACCCAATTTAAGATGGATTGTAAGACTAACGTCATCAAGACAGTGCAGAATTGTGAAAGAATAAACAATTAGACAAACGGAGAGAACAGACTCCAGAAACAGACATACAAACATATATGGTCAACTGATATTTGACAAAGAAGCAAAGACAAGATACTGAAGAAAGAGTCTCTTCAACAATTAATGGCTGGAACAAATAGGCATCTTCTTGCCTACGGATTAACCTAGATGCTGAACTTATACTCTTCACAAAAATTTCCTCAAAATGGACCACAGATTCAAATGAAAAACTATAAAACTTCCCCTATAACACAGGAGAAAAATCTAAATGAATTTGGGTTTGGTAATGACTTTTTAGATAGGACACCAGAAGAAAAATCAAGGAAAGAAAAATTCGTACATTGAACCTCACTGAAATTTAAAGTTTCTGCTTTGTGAAAGACACTTGTCAAAAGAAGGAAAGGACAAGTCACAGACCAGGATAAAATATTTGCAGAAGACACATAAGACAAAGAACTATTATCTGAAATATACAACGAACTCTTAAACTCAACTATAAGAAAAAAATCCAAGGGAAAAATGGTGAAAGACCTTAACACCTCATTTTTTGGTGGTTTACCTCACCAAAAAAAGACACTCAGATAGCAAAGATGCATTCTGAAAAGATGCTTTATATCATATGTAACCAGGAAAATGCAAATTAGAACACTGATATATCACCACACACTTACTAACATGGCCCAAACCCAGAACACTCACAAATGCTGGATAGGATGTGGAAGAAGAAATTGCTCATGTGAATGCAAATTGGTTCAGCCACTTTGGAAGGCAGTTTGGAAGCTTCTTCTAAAACTAAACAAACTCTTCCCTCACAATCCAGCAATTGTGTTCCTTGGGATTTACCCAAAGGAACGGAAAACTTATGTCTGCACAAAAGCCTTCACATGAATGTTTATAGCAGCTTTATTTATAACTACCAAAACTTGGAAGCAGCCAAGACGTTCTTCCACAGATGAGCGGAAAAACTCTGGTGTATCCAGACAATGAGGTGCTAGTCAGTGAAAAAAAGAAAGCTCTCAACACACAAAAAGACACGGAAGAAACTTAAATGCATCTTATTAAGTGAATAAAGCCAGTTTAAAAATGACCCATACAGTCTGATTCCAACTATTTAGCATTCTGGGAAAAGGCAGAATTACGAAGAAAGTGAAATGATCAGTTGTTGCCAGGGGCTTGGGGGAGGGGGATGAAGAGGTGAGACAGAGGGTTGTTAGATCAGGAAAAGTACTCCGTGTGATACTATCAAGGAGTGCATACAACATTTAGACACATGTCCAAATCCACAGAATATATAATCCAAGAGTGAACCCTGAGGTGAACTATGGACTTTGAGTCATACTTGTGTCAATTTAGACTTACCAATCGTCACATATGTGCCACTCTGGTGGAGTTTGCTAATAATGGGGTGGGCTATGCATGTGTGGGAGCAGATGGTATATGAGAAATCTACGCACCTTACTCTCAATTTTCTATAAACGTAAGACTGCTCTAAGAAATAAATTCTTTAATAAAAGGTATATTTTTTAAAATTGGAGAGAGTTCATTGTTAGCAGACTTGTGATAGAATAAATGCTGAAAGGTATCCTTTAGGCAGAAATAGTAATGCATGGACACTCAACAGCAACTCAAGGCAAATGAAGAATACCAGTGATCGTAATCACACGGGTAAATATAAAAACAGTATTATTACAGTTTTGGTTTTTAACCTCTTTTTATATCCCATAGGACTTAAAAGACAAATGCATAAAATGATAATTATAAATTATATTAAAAGCACACTATGTATAAAGATGTAATTTGTGACAATAACAACATAAGGGGGGACAAAGCTATAGGAGCAAAGTTTTACATATGATTGAAACTAAGTTAGTAGGAATTCAAAGTAAATAGTCATAAATTTAGATGCTAATTTTGATATACAGCCTAACCACTAAGAAAATAATTCCAAAATACATAGCAAAAGAAATGAGATGGAAATCAAAATGGTACACTAGAAAAAAATCAGTTAAACACAAAAGAAGTAATGAAAGAACTGGGGAACAAAAAAATGAGTAATACACAAAGAAAGCAGACAGAAAAACAGCAGAAGCCCTTCTCTGTCAGTAATTACATTAAATGTAAATGGAGTAAACACTTCAATTAAAAGATACTGGCAGAATCAATGTAGAAATTGAATTAATTTTGCATGTATATAAGAGACCCATTTTTGTTCCAAAAGCACAAAAAAGTTGAAAGTGAAAGGTTAAAAAAAAGCATTCCATCCAAATCATAATCAAAGAGTGCTTTAAGACAAAATTTGTTATAAGATACCAATAAATTATATAATAAGAAATGGCTCAATTCATGAGGAACATATAGAAATGAAAACACTTTGAAGCTCATACAAGAAACCCCAAAGTGCATGTGGCCAAACTGATAGACTTCAGAGAAAAAGAGTTCTACAATAACAGTTGGGAACATCAATTACTGCCCCCCCCCTTGTTTTTTTAAAATAACGGACAGAATATCTAAACAGAATATTGACAAGGAAGTGGAAGATGTCACCTGTACTCTATGCCAAATGGACCTAATAATCCTAATACAGGATTGGACAATTACGTTCACAAACCCATCCTAGAAAAAGTGCTACACACTTCATTGCTAAATATCACCAGTGAGTTCACAAACTTAACTGTCAGACCTTTGTATGATGACAGCTTTAATGGACATTTCAGAAAAAGAATTCCCAAAGTGCTTTGAAGAGTGGACTAGAGCTGGTGTTGGGACACAGCTTTCCAAGGGAAGCTCCTTGAAGGTGCCTGCAGTGATATTCCGCAATGAGGGACGTAGCAGTTTTTCTAGGATGAATTCACATCCTTAATTGTCTCACCTTATATACATTGTCCTCAAGTGCACACACAGTACTGTCCAGAATAGACCGTCTGTTCAACCACAAAACAAGTCTGAAATTTAAAATCAGTTGGAAATCATACCAAGTACCCCCTCTGATGACAATGAAACGAAACTAGCAACGGTACCAGAAGAAAAACTGGAAAATTCACAAGTATATAGATATTAAACACATCTCTAAATTAAAAAATGGTTCAAAGAGTACACCATCAGAGAAATTAGAAAAAAAACTTTGAGATAAATGAAAACAAAAGCAGAATCTACCAAAACTTATGGGACACAGAGAAAGCGGTGCTCAGAGGGGAGTTTATACCTGTAAACACCTACAGTCAAAAACGAGAAAGATCTCAAATCAATAACCTAACTTTGTTACACATTCAGAAACAAGAAAAAGAAGAGCGAACTGAATCCTTAGCTAACTGAAGAAAGGAAATAACAAGATTGAAAAAATGAAATGGAAGCAAAAAAGACGGCAGCTTGCTGAGCTCACCAGCAGGTCCCTGACCGCACGCACCAACCTTCCACACTGTAGGTGCTGCCCTGTCCTACCCCCGAATCCCTTCCTCCAGGACTCTGAATGCCTCTAAAGACGAAAGCTTTGAGCTGATATTTATAATGGCATTTAATATACTTTGCTTTAACAATCCAGAATCTCTCAAATGACGACATCACATCCTTCCTTCGGGGAGCTACGGAACCATGTGGGTGGGAACACAGAAAGTTGATGTCCAAGGGATATTCAGGAGAGCACCCCAGGGCAGACTCACCGGGACAGCTGTGCTGCATCTTCTGCAAGGCAAGGATTTGGGTCACGTCCAGAGAGGAACTTGTTTTTTCCATACATGGGACTCAACAGAGATTTTCTACCTGTCTGCCAACCCGCGTCCCTCCACTCAATTTCCATGAGTGGTCTTACTCTAAACCTCTTCTTTCCACTGCTCATTTTAAAATGTTCTATTTCCAGGCTGGGTGCAGTGGCTCACACTTGCAATTCTAGCCCTCTTGGAGGCTGAGGTGGGTGGATTGCTTGAGCTCACAGGTTCGAAACCAGCCTGAGCAAGAGCAAGATCCTGTCTCTAAAAATAGCCGGGCATTGTGGCAGGTGCCTGAAGTCCCAGTTACTTGGGAGGCTGGGCCCAAGAGTTTGAGGTTGCTGTGAGCTATGATGCCACGGCACTCTACCGAGGGTGACAAAGTAAGACTCTGTCTTGTAAAAAAAATTCTCTTTTCCACTGTGGCAACTCATCCTCATAGTCCATCATTTCCCCTAAATGGTCAGGAAAATATTCTAGAACTTCTGGAACTATCTGGAGTTTTTGTGAATGAGGGAAATGCAGGTTGTTCTTGTCTGTTTAAGCTAGACAGCTCAGAGTGACCAGTGCCCACATGTCATCACACAGTGGGTGCCCTACACCTGGTGCTGATTGCACTGCACTCTGCCACTTACCACAGCAGAGAGTCAGATGCTTGAGGTGGGGGAGGGAGCATATAATAGGGAGGGTAACAAGGGGCATTTGGTTCCACTTTCCCAAAAGACATGCAAATTCTGAGTATTAAATTCTATGCGTGGGTAACTCGTAGTTCTGTAGTGTTTCTAAAGACATGGACAGACGCCTTGACCGTGAAGCAGCTGGTGGATGGTGCTTCGGCTCTTTGTATGGCCCTGTAGCTTGTCTCAAGGGGCTGACACAGCAAAGCACCATAGACTGGGCAGCTTAAACGACAGACGTGTTTTCTCACAGTTCCAGAGCCTGGAATCTGGAGGTCAAGGTGCGAGCAGGCTGGCTCTTTCTGAGGCCTCTCTCCTTGTAGCTGATGTCTGCTCTCTCCATGCACGTGGACCCTGTTCTCTTCTGACAAGGACTCGGTCCACACCAATGACCTCGAGTTAAACTAATTACCTCTTTAAGACCATCTCCAAATATAGTCGCATTCTGACATTCTGAGGAGTCGAGACTTCCACATAAGAATCTGGGGGCAACAGAATCAGGCCGTCATCACACCCAGTTCATTTCCTCTCATCTGCAGCCCTGCTGGGTTTCTGGCGTGACAAATAAATGATGGCAGAGACAGGCGGGGAAAACGAGGAAATCTGCTCTCATTAGCTAAACTGCGATTGCTGGATAGGGACATTCATTATTTATTTAGTTAGTTTTGTTTATGGAGACAGAGCCTTACTCTGTCACCCTGGATAGAGTGTCATGGTGAAATTATGTTCTATTTCATACGCCTCTCCTGAGATAGCATTTTGCAGATCTATTGTTGGCTCCTTAGCAGAGACACCAATACATTTTTGCTTCTTTGGAGGTAACATTGACACGGGTGCACAAGAGCACCACAGAGCCCTCATGAAGGAAGGAAATATATCCCACATGGTCTTTGAGCCTCTGGGTGACATAGGCAAAGGAGTGGTCAGAGGCACCAGCCCAGAACAGCCTCCATTTGGTGACTGATTGAGGGGTGGGATGGAATGCCTTGGTGACACCACAGGGAGGTGAGCAGGGCACCCGTCAGTCTGTATGGAGGCTCAGGGAAGAGGCAGGAGTGGAATCAAGAACTTGCAAGTTAGTTAAGCTGTCAATCCTTGACAGGGTAGGCTCGGGCAGGCCTTAAGAGTGGTCCTGGTGTCTGCATTCAGAAGGAGCAACAGGAGAGAGAAATGGAGGGCTGGGGGCCAGTAGCCTGAATGGGTGGTGGGAGGGGACAGGATGGGAGGACCTGTCCTCTGAGGCAGAGAAGGGGTGACAAGGAGCCAGTGTTAACCGCCCACCCCCACCTTAGCAAGAGCTGGGCAGGCAGCTGTGGGTGGAGAAGAGCACACAGAGGCCACACACACCCCCACGTGCACACCACACAGGCCACACACACACACATGCACACCACACAGGCCACACACACCCACGTGCACACCACACATGCATACACACACACCCACGGGCACACCACACAGGCCCACACACACACCCACGTGCACACCACACAGGCCTGCACACACCCACGTGCACACCACACAGGCCTACACTCACACCCATGTGCCCACCACACATGCATACACACACACCCACGTGCACACCACACAGGCCTACACTCACACCCACGTGCACACCATACATGCGCACACACACACCCATGTGCACACCACACAGGCCATACACACACACATGCACACCACACAGGCCTACACACACACCCACGGGCACACCACACATGCATACACACCCACCCACGGGCACACCACACAGGCCACACACACACACACACATGCACACCACACAGGCCTACACACACACTCACGGGCACACCACACAGGCCACACACATCCACGTGCACACCACACAGGCCACACACACACCCATGTGCACACCACACAGGCCACACACACATGTGCACACCACAAAGGCCTACACACACGCCCACGGGCACACCACGCAGGCCAAACACACGCACGTGCACACCACACAGGCCACACACACCCACATGCACACCACACAGGTCTACATACCCATGTGCACACCACACAGGCCACACACACTCACGTACACACCACAGAGGCCTACACACACACCCATGGGCACATCACACAGGCCTACACACACACCCACATGCACACCACACAGGCCTACACAGACACCCATGGGCACACCACACAGGCCTACACACACACCCACAGGCACACCACACAGGCCTACACACACACCCACGGGCACACCACACAGGCCTACACACACACCCACGGGCACACCACACAGGCCTATACAGACACCCACAGGCACACCACACAGGCCTACACACACCCACGTGTACACCACACAGGCCTACATAGACACCCACGGGCACACCACACAGGCCTATACAGACACCCACAGGCACACCACACAGGCCTACATAGACACCCATGGGCACACCACACAGGCCTACACACACACCCACGGGCACACCACAAAGGCCTACACACACACCCACGGGCACACCACACATGCATACACACCCCCCCACGTGCATACCACACAGGCCACACACACACCCACGTGCATACCACACAGGCCTACACTCCCACCCACATGCACACCACACATGCATACACACACACCCACGGGCACACCACACAGACCACACACACACCCACGTGCACACCACACAGGCCATACACTCAGACGTAGCATGTCCTCACCCCCCCCACACCCCCACAGAGTGGCTGCCGAGCCCGCTGCTCTGTCAGACATAAGAAAGCAGAGCGAGGATGGAGGGGCTGTCCTCAGAAGCGTCTGAGGGGCAGAGCACAGCCACTGTGGCTCAGGGCCAAGGGGGCATCTGGACAAAGGGGAGTGCTGAGCTCTGCCAGGGAGGGCCAGCGTCCACCATGCCCTAAGCTGGGCTCTAGCCGGCCACTGCTGCCCCGGGCTGGGTCTCTGCAGGTGGGCACAAGGGCAACACTCAGACACCTGCCCTCCAGAGGGGCGAGCGACATAAACCATCTCATCTGCCAGCAGTGACGGTCTGTGCTAGGCGTCTCCACTTAGCCGTCTCAGAGATCCCACTTCAGACAGAATTTAACATTTCCCTGACTCTCAGAGAGAGCTCTGGCGCCCTTCAGCAGTTTCCAGTCACCTGTTCAAGCCCTCACTGCAGGGAACAGCACCACTTTTGCAGAACAGACCTGGAGATCATTTCTGACACCTCCTACGTATCATCCCATTTAAAATCAATCAACAAGTCTGTCAGTTTCCCTCCAAAATGTGCCTGACTTTCCACTTCTCCATGGCGCCTGCTGTCCACAGAGCCGTCCTCACCTGTCACCTGGACATGGCGTCACGGGTCCCACCGAGCACTTCCCCTCTCAACCTGGGATCCTTATCCTCCAAGCTGCGTCCTCCCACAGGCAGCAGACTGATCAATTTAAATCTCTTCGGGGTCCCCGGTGCTTTAGGACGCTCTTCAGTCCTCAAGCTGGCTTCTGCTTATCTCCTATACCCAGCTCTGCACCCCACACACTCCCCCAGAGCCCCCACACCTCCCATGGCAAAGTAACTCACTCAGGGAGGCCTGGCCAGGCCGCTCCCTGCTCAAAGGGCCCCTCCTGTGGTTCCACCCCAAGTTTTAAGGCAAACAGACAGTAACAACCCCTGTGCTCACTTTTAATAGTGTGTATTTATCAACTTTATTACTATTACTTGAGGCACTGCAAAATAAAAAAAAAGACTTAGATTCTACTGGGGAAAAAACTAAGCTTGATAAAAAGAATTAGATTAGCGATGTGTGAGTGTTTCCCTTAGAAATCTATGAAAAGATCTTAGTATTTGATCATTCATACTTCTAAAATGCTCCAGAAACATCACCCCTACTAAAAGATGGCACATAAATGCTTTCCTCAAAGCATTTTAAACCTTCACTTAGGCCTGGGGATTTCCAGAGTCCTGTCAGCCCTTCCCATGCTCATCGGAGTTACAGGAGCAGCTGGCTACGTCTCACCTACAGGGATTGTGTGTAAAACTCAAGATTCCAGGCCTACAGGGATTGTGTATAATACTCAAGATTCCGGAACTACAGGGATTGTGTGCAAAACTCAAGATTCCGGGCCACTGGGGTCACATTCTCCAGCGTGGAGGACCTGGCCTTCTCCATAAGCAGCACACAGCTATGGGGGACTGACTACTCCGAACTTTCTCCTGCCTGGCTGGCATCGTGGGTTGTCTCAGACTCAAGGCCTGAAGTACACGTGAGAATTTCAGCCTATTAGCAGGAACTCAGTCTTCAAGCTGGTTATTCACTTTTCTCCAGGGCACAGCAGAGGACGGCCCTTCTTCTGCCCTTGAGCATGAACCAGGCTGCAGTGTCCCAGAGCCTTGGAGGCAGGTGTGGGCCAGGGAGGGCTTGGGGCCAAGGATGAGGTCTCCAGCTCTGAGCAATCTCAAGGTGGCCGCAGATGTACCAGGGGGTCTCAGGTACACACACCAGAAATGCAACTCTCTATATTCCCCCCATTCCTCCCTATCCCCGCCTTAGACAGCTCTTGAACCCTTGGTCCTGCCTTCCCCGCAATGTAAGCCTGTATGGTGCCACCTCCTGGAGACTCCTGGCCTGGACACTGCTTAGCTTCCCAGGGAAGCACCCTGACACAGGGAGAGGAAGGCAGGTTGGGATTTGGGCTTTGTCCATAGGTTAATTCTTGTGCATTCACTTCCAGCTGCTGCATCTGAATGGGAATGATGATGATGGCAAGTTCTATAGAGTAGTATGTGGATTAAATGAGTTTCTATGTCCTGAAGCACCAGGCAGGTAATTAAGGCGCATAGTTTTTTCACAAATTAATTAGCAGAACAGCTCAAGTGGCTCTTTTCACTCAGACACAATGGAGTGTGTGGCCCTTTTTCTCTGGGAGGCTTGAGTTGGGGAGGTGTAGAGCTGAGACCGTCGCCTGCCCCTTCCCAGCTCGGAGGCGACGTTGCCAGAGGTCTCTGAGGCCTCGTGGAGTATGCGGCCCTCGCCTTCAGCATGCAGGTGGCTCTTTCCAAGAAGACCCCTGCTCCACACCGGCGAGAGTTGCCAAAGTGTGGCTTCCCTCTCATTAAAACTGAGGGTGCCCATAGCTCTTTGGGGGTTCAGGACCTAAGAAAGCACAACTCTGCTGGAAATGGCCCGAGTGCAAAGGGTGCGGCCTCTGTGGTCAGACATGGCTTCACAGTCCTGACTAGACTGCCTCGCTCCAGGACGGCAGGACACTTCTGGCCCTGTTTTCTGACCAACTGTGTACGAAATCTGTGTTAAAACATCCTCATGTGTATGCTGCAAACACAATTGTTTAGCCAAACAAAAACTGCCCATATCTGTGTCAGAGAAACTCAGACTGTCCTGAATCTCAGTGAGGGGATTCATATAAGGAAGGGTGGTTTCATTCATTCCTTCACAGACATGGGTCAAGTTCCTCCTCCACCAGCCACAGATGCCACATGGAATTACACAGGACACATGTGTCACATGTTTATCATACGTGATTGTCACAGTAATTTCTAACAACATTCAGCTGAGAACACAGAACTTTGGGAAGTCAAGTACAGGGTGTGCAATGCTCCCAAACCAGGGAGGCGGCAGAATGGTGGGAAGCAGGGGCTCTAGGGAGGTGCCGTGGAGATGGACAAGGAGGTGAGGGAGCGTGTGGGTGGCTGGGGAGCTCGGCGGGAGCAGACAGAGCAGAGAGCAGGCAGTGTGCAAACCAGGTTCTACGTCTCCGTGCTGGGAATGAGGCTGTTCTAAATTAAGTCAGGACGAGGGAGCTCTGTGAGCACATGTGCCCTGGGAAAAGAACAAAGCTATGTACTCGAAATGCTGAGATGAGTAACTGTTATGTGTGCTTTGTTAATAGAGTGGCTGCTAATTGCATTTTAGGTGGCAAAGTGAAGTGGGCTGGCACTTCATTTTCACATACACACAGCACCAGGAAGGAAGAGGAGAAATTGTTACTCCCAGAGTTAGTGGGAGTAAAGTTGGTATCCTTTTTTAAAAAAAAATAGTTTGAAAATTTGTATCAGAAGATGTGTTTGTCCAATTCCCGGAATTTATTCAAAGAGTGGGAGCTCGCACCACCATGTTATCACAGACAGAAAAGACGGGAATAACGTGCATTTTTGATGGAGACTACATGAAGGCAGGCTGACCACAGGATGGAATGTGAGGCGTCTGAAAGTTTCCAAACAGCGGTTAATGACACAGGAGTATCTTCACTATTGTACGTTTTAAATTACCACCCTGCTTACAAAACAGTTTTCAGAGAACGAGACCACTCAAAACCTATGGGAGACTACATGAATGTAAGCACGGATGTACACACGAGTGTTCACGGGAGTCCACACACACACACAAATACACACATATACACACACACACACGCACGAGACTCAGGCCAAAACACCAACCGGGATTCTCGTCTTGGTATTTTCATAACTGTATTCTGCATTTTTTGATTCTCCATATTTTAAAAAGTTTTAAATAACATTTTGATTCTTATCAATATAAAATAAGTGTTACCTTAAGTCAGCCTGCTGGTTTCATGCATGAAGTTTTTAACTAGATGCCCATTTGTGCATGTATAGACGTACATACTTGTACATATATACAAACACATCTCAGAGTCTAGTTGAAAACTGCCAGATATATCCATATATATGCCTGTAATTTCTTTCAAACCAGACACGTGTAACAACTTTCTTACCGATTATGCTAAAGTTGCACACTGAATGCTACTGGCCCCTCATCAAGCAAAAACGTGGCAATGCTGCTCCCAAGTGGCCATTGAAGGAATATGTGTATTTACAAGTTGTGTTCAAAATGAGAAATAATCTTAGATCCCACAGGTACACAGCATTGGAAGAAAACAAAAACAAAATATAGCGGGTCTCAAAGATTAAAATATAATGACCAAGGACTCGTACCCTCTAAGTGGAAATCAGTGAAACTGAATTAGTCTCCTCCTAACCGCTTCACTGCACCCTGTTCCCTCAGTTCAAAGCAATGTTTTCTACTGATAATGACAATCTAACTAAAGTGTAATGGTCATAAAATTATGCCTTCCTCAAAGTAAAACAGCACAGGGAATACAAAGGAGTCAGGGCAGAGTGGTGTCCAATGCACGCCTCTGTCCAGTGCTGCTTTACTTTTGGTTTGTACTTGTAGTGGGTGTCGGGGAGAGATGACAGGGAGCCACTGCCACCAAACCCACTTGGTTATAAAAAATGTACATATCGGCTCAGTGCCTGTGGCTCAAGTGGCTAAGACGCCAGCCACACACCCCTAAGGTGGCGGGTTCGAATCCAGCCGGGCCCACCAAACAACAATGACGGCTGCAACCAAAAAATAGCCAGGCATTGTGGTGGGTGCCTGTGGTCCCAGCTACTTGGGAGGCTGAGGCAGGAGACTCGCTTGAGCTCAGGAGCTGGAGGTTGCTGTGAGCTGTGATGCTACGGCACTCTACCCAGGGGGATAGCTTGAGGCTCTGTCTCAAAAAAAAAAAATGTACATATCTTAAGATTTGCCATGATCTCTGAGATACAGGGACACCCAGTCTGCAGGGTCTTGTCTGGAGGGGATCTGGACCTCCTACTATGAAATGATTAAAAAAAGAAAAAAAGCTCTACCTTCCCAACCACCCCACCTGTCTGCAAAAAAACAAGAACAATTAGAGTCTACCCAGGAGGACAGTCATCCACCTAGATCCTAGATGGATTAAAGCCAGTCTCCAGGGTCAGCACCCCTGACCTCTCCAACCCTTCAAAGGGATTCCTGGCCAGGGGAACCCTGGTCTGTTGAAATTCTTTAGAGGTGACCTGTCACCCAGCCAAATGCTAGAAGCATAGCTCTGGGGACAGCTCTGTAAAATGCATTGTACTTCGTAAGTGTGCTCTTAGGGTCCCATGGGAAAGGTGTGTCACTCTCTTTGGGTCTGTTCGGAGCAGCTGAGGAATTTTAGCTTCAGATCCAGTAAATGGATGACACATGGGGGTAGACATCTCTTTAAAACCAACAGTGTCATTTAGCTCCAGGCAAGTGCTTCTGGCTCTTCCCCAGACATTTTGGGAGCAAATGGCATCTACAGTGCACCTTCTTTTGGCTTCCTTTGAATCACCTATGTAAAGAATTCCATCTTGCTCCATTGTGAGTACCTTTAAATACTAACTTAAAGGATTTCTGGGGCATGGTAGGGATTTTCCACAAAAAAATAGTGCTATTCAATATGGTGAACTGTAATGTATATTTTCAAAAAGCCAGAAGAAAGGATTTTGAATGTTTGTAAGACACAGAAGTGCTAATCACCCTTGTTTGATCATTACACACCGTACACTGGCACTGAAGTCTCACTTGGTTGTCCATACATACGTACAATCACTACATGTCCACTAAAAATAAAAGGGAAAAAATTTTAAGACTTATTCAAGTACAATAACCTCTACAGTACTTCTGAGGAGATGGTAACTTTTTCAAACATTTTGATGTTTGTCCTAGATTAAAAGGATACCACGTAAATTCTAATCTGTTCCAGATTTTCATGCTTCATTTTTAAAAGTAGGTCCAAAGTAAAAAGATATAATTTTATTTGAAAAATTTATCCAATTGTTATGTTTCTTCCAAAGTTTGGTAATAGAATAGACAACTTTGTGTGTGAGGTTTAGTTTGAAGTATGAAGCTTATTTGTTTCAGACAGATAACACGTGGGAATTACTAGATCACAATGTATCATTGCTTCTTTCAGATTGTAGGAGGGTCCCTATGATTAGGTTATACCCTTTGCATTTGTAAGGTAAAGTCCAAGTTGCAGCAGAGTCCTTCGCCCAGGAGGTGGCCGTGTAGCCCTACATTGTACCTGTGGGGTGGGAACCTGCCAAACCCCAATCCCCTCACCCCTTCTTGAATTTAATGGTGCTTTTCTCTCATTTGGGACTATAGTTGGTGGCCTACTGGTTTCAACACAGTATTGATACGTGGTTGATACTGCTTTTCCATTCTTGAGATAATTTGCTTAGGAGAGTGTTCCCTAAATCAATCCAGGTAAATACAAAAGATGTAAAGGCTCCATGTTTTTTATGGCTGAATATTGTTCCATGGTGTAATTAATCCACTCATGGGTTGATGGGCACTTGGGCTGTTTCCACATCTTTGCCATTGTGAATTGAGCTGCCACTGGAAATGACAAAATGATAAAATGTTTTTTTTTTTTTTCCTGGGTAGATTCCTAGTGATCCACCCAGGGATTGTGGGATCAAATGAAAGGCCCATTTTGCAGCTCTTTGAGGGTTCTCCAAACTTCTTTCCCAAAGGGTAATATTAGTTTGCAATCCCACCAATGGGTTACATGGCTTGACAGGAGGGGCCCAGGGCAGATCAGAAGGGCAGAGCCAACGAAGCCTCCGTACTGAGTCGGGGACACCAGGTCCCATCTCACAGAGTGATGTGCGTTTCCACCTGTAGTGTGTCACCACATCACCACCTTGGCCAGGTCGGGAGGTAGAGCCCGTGCTGCATTCTACATACAGCGCTACTAATGTTTATGACACTGGGAAGTGCGACTATTCCCCCTCTCCAAATGTTGTAGATGAAAAGGGAAACCCATTACCACATCTGCAGCTCCCTGGCTGACCCCTGCACAAACAGCCACTAACCAGCCTCAGCCGACTCCCCTGCACAAACAGCCACTAACCAGCCCTGGCTGACCCCTGCACAAACAGCCACTAACCAGCCCACGTCCAGCCTCGCCCCAGTTGCCCTCTGGGTGCAGCATTCTGAAGACGTAAGAAGACAGTTCCAATCCAGAAATGCCACGTCCCTCCACCTTTCAAATGTGCTGGATTAAACCACATGGGCTCAAATCCCTGTTGTCCCTCCCCTAGCTATGCGACTCTGGGCAGATAAGCAAACACTTTCCTGGTGACAGTCACAGTGTCTCCAGGCTGGCAGGGCTGTTTGAGAACTGAGAGGGGCCACATCTGTGAAGCTGCCTGGGACTCAGACCTGGGGAAGGGGCCTGCTCCTGCCTCTCCCTCCACAACTCAGCCTTTAACGCAGCCGAGGAGAACATCAGGTTGTCTCCAACAGATTCTGAGATATGCCCTTTAGAGTCTGGACCCAGCTATAGTCTCTCAGGGATGAAAACCAAGGGCGACGACTGGATGAAGCCTGTGGGTGTTTTTATTCTATGAACAGAACACAGGCACCCCCACAACATCCAGCCAGTCGTTCCTCCCAGGGGCACCTCTGGAACTCTCCACACCCACCGTCTGGACACGGCTGACACTGCCCCCCATTCCTCTGCACACCGAGAACAGCTGAGGACTTATTCTCAACCCTGCAACACAGCTCTGCTTTTTAACATACTTCTCCTTACTGAGAACGCACTGTCCCAGGACGCCAGGGCTCACAGCTCATGTCTGCATCCGTGGGAAACACGTTCCAGGTCAGCACAAGCAGGGACAGTGAAGCATGAGAGACAGTAGCACAGGACGTCCAGATGGATGTCACAGGCCCCCTCACCACACAGCTCCCTGCTCAGCTGATACAGGAAAAACCAAGTGCTGCTGGCAAGGAGGTTTGGGGCCACACAGTGTGTCATGTGTCCCTCAGAACATGGTAAGAAACAGCCTCAGGGGGGCGCCCATAGCACAGTGGTTATGGTGCCAGCCATGTATACAGAGGCTGGCAGGTTCAAACCTGGCCCAGGCCAGCTAAACAACAGTGACAATTGCAACAAAAAAAGAGCCGGGTGTTGTGGTGGGCACCTGTAGTCCCAGCTACTTGGGAGGCTGAGGCAAGAGAATCGCTTAAGCCCAAGAGTTGGAGGTTGCTGTGAACTCTGACGTGATGGCACTCTACCAAGAGCGACATAGTGAGACTCTGTCTCAAAAAAAATAAAGAAAAAAAGAAATAAACACAGCCTCTAAAGATGACAGGGTCAATGTTATTACTCCCTAGCCCCCATTACTACTTGTTCTTCTTCTTCTTTTTTCTTTTAGACTGAGTCTCACTATGTCACCCTTGCTAGAGAGCTGTGACATCACAGCTCATAGCAACCTCCAACTCTTGGGCTTAAGTGATTCTCTCGCCTCAGGCTACCAAGTAGCTGGGACCACAAGCACCTGCTACAACGCCCGGCTATTTTTTGTTATTGTTGTTGCAGTTGTAATTGTTTAGCTGGCCCAGGCAGGTTTCGAACACTCCAGCTTCAATGTATGAGATTGGCATCCTAACCACTGTGCTATGGGCACCAACTCCCATTACTTCTTTTAAATACAAAGTTTACTGTGAAAAGTGTAGCAAGATACAGAAATTCCAATAAGTAGGTGGCTTAAAACACACACACACACACACACACACACACGGCTCTGGGAGGTTCAGGCGGTGGACTGCTTGAGCTCAGGAGTTTGAGACAAGCCTGAGCAGCAGTGAGACCCTGTCTGTACTGAAAATAGGAAAATCAGGCAGCGCCTGTGGCTCAGTGAGTAGGGTGCTGGCCCCATATACAGAGGGTGGTGGGTTCGCACCTGGCCCAGGCCAAACTGCCACAAAAAAATAGCTGGGTGGGCGTCGCCTGTGGCTCAAAAGAGTAGGGCGCCGGCCCCATATGCCGGAGGTGGCAGGTTCTAAACCAGCCCCAGCCAAAAGCTGCCAGAAAAAAAAAAAGCCAAAAAAATAGCCGGGCATTGTGATGGGCGCCTGTAGTCCCAGCTATTTGGGAGGCTGAGGCATGAGGGTCTCTTAAGCCCCAGAGTTTGAGGTTGCTGTGAGCTGTGATGCCACTGTACTCTATCCAGGATGACAGAGTAGACTCTGTCTCAAAAAAAAAGAAAAAAAAGAAAAAGGAAACCTGATGTACTTTTTTTTAATTTAAAAAGTATTTTCTGAAGCATTTTTCTGTGTACACCCACCATACAAACTTCGAAAAGCTATAAAAAGAGCCTTTCTTGCAGGTCAATTTACTGATTTACTCAAGAACAATAAATAAATCAGAATTTTAAAAAATGACTAATGCTCATTTTAAATTAGAAATGCTAAACAACCTCAGCATATCAAAAACAGCTTATCAAAAGATATTATAAACAGCTTTTAAATCGTGCAAATGTTGAACAATTGCAACCAAACAAACAAAAGTTTCCCCTTAGCTTTTTAAATGCAATTTTTGTAAAATAAATGTTCTCTCTCTGATGGTATCTGGGTCACTATTTCAAAGACGCTCTTGAGCTTTAACCAAATAAACAAGTATGGATAACACAGGGCTGTGGACCTCAGCAGTCAAAGGACAGAACGCGCACGAGCACCAGTGTGGGAGTGTCACAGGTGGAAAATGCACGTCGTGTAACCCTCAGATCCACCCTGGGAACCTGGGCGGGGGGCAGCCGCATCCATCCTGCACGGTCCCTGAGCCTTCGCCCTGCGCGCCCCCGCACCACCCTGAGTGCCCCCGACTGAGCGCGTCCCCGTCCCGCCCCGCGCGCCCCCGACTGCGCGCAACCCCTCGCGTCGCGCCGCGCCCCGCCCGCGCACCGCACGGTGTAGAGCAGGTGGCCCCGCCCGCTCACCGC
>NW_003852565.1:1921531-1929303 GCF_000181295.1 Otolemur garnettii
CCGCCCCGCACCGCACTGCACCGCCCCGCACCGCATGGTGTAGAGCAGCGTGCCATCGTCCTCCAGCCGCAGCAGCTTGTTGGGCGTCGTCATGTTGTGCGCGATGGACTTCTTCCCGTTGTGGAAGAACGTGTCCGGGGTCCAGATCTTGCTGGCGAGAAGGTTGTTGAGAGGGAGACGCTGCATGGGCCCCTTGAACCGAAGCCTCTCGTCTTTCCAGCTTTGTCGGAAAAACACGTCTATGGTATATTCCTGATGCAAAGGAAGGAACGAGGGGCTGTCAGCGTCTAAGAGGCTCCCAGGGGCCCTCGGGGTTACCCAGACCGGTCAGCGCCGCCCCGACCTACCATTTCCGTGTCGGACACAGGCCCGAAGCTGGTCACGTAGATGTCCGTCCGCACCTGCGTGATCCGCTCTGAAACACAGACACGGGTCCCTGGGCTGGCACCGCGCTGTCGCGTCCACCAACTGATTTCGGTCCCGGCAACCAGGGGGCCAATGTGTTTGGTAAACTGGAAGACTTGACAAACACCCAGGGAAGCCAGGCTACTCTGAACGACACTGTGGAGTTGAACCCCTGTCGTATGAAGCAGCTGGCTTGTCCTCGTGTCCCTCCCCCCAGGCCCAAACCACGCGCCCAGGCCTGGCAGTGGACGTGGGGCCGCGTCACAAGCACCTGGGGTTCAGCGTCCTTTTCCCAAACCTGGAGCCCGGCGGCGCCAGCCCTGCCCTCCCCTTAAGGAGTATCTGGAAATAGGGTCAGACAGTTTGGGTGAGGACAGCGGAGGCAGGAAGTGGTCTCCAGAGAAACGGGGTAGGAGAAAGCGCCCAGAGCTGGCCCTGACGCGGAGATGGCTCGAGGAGGAAGGCCCACTTCCCTGTGTGTGGCATTTTGAATTGCTAGAAACTCCTATCATGGGAGACTGCTGGTCCAGTGAAAACTACCTGGAAATATATACAATGTAAAAGCGGCTAATAATATTAGCAGGAAATTGGTATGTTCCCAAGGCCCAGGGCCCTGTGACCGCCTGTGGTCCTAAGCAGGAGCCACATTCAGGGAGCACCCCAGCCACCTGATAGCGCCACCCTGGGCTCCTGACCGCTGGGGCAGCACCTGGCTCTGGGCCCATCATGTATTTGCAGGGGTGGCGCACGGTGCCTGTTTCCCACGGAGATGCCTGCTCCGAGGGCCAGCCTGGTACTCCCTGCGGCGTGCTCCCACCTTGCAAGACTGGAAGGCGGGGAGAACCCCGCAGACACTGATGCAGCTCAGTGGAGTTCTGGGCGCTCTGACCCCTGTAGGTGTGTTCTAGGGGCTGAGCTGCCAGACACAGCAGCCGGGGCACATGTCAGACGGCGGAGTAAGATGCTGTCAAGGAGCCTCGCGGGCTTTTCTTGTCTAAAAGGAGTGGAGCGGCAGGTCATGCTTTGAGTACATCTCCCTGATAAAAATGCACGTTTAGGGCAAGAGCAAAACTTTCCTCCAAGAACCTGTTGGCTGGAGAATTTCTATCCATTGCACGTGCCTAGAAACTGCACACAATTCTCAGCACAAAATTAGGCTCTGTCTGCTTTGCCCTGAAAACATGATCTTTCACAGTCAGTTTATTTTGACTCCCACAGAGTCAAAGTAAATACTCTGACTATGGTCACAGTGAAAAACTAAACATAATAACCTACAAAGATGTAAAGAATAGCTGCATCCAGTAGACATCTGAGAAGCACTTGCTAAGATACGAGAGTGTGTGGCTGATTATATATTAATATTATGTTAGCTTTCATAACACCTAAGAGCTGGCTCCTCCTTCAGAGAACCAGAATAGATAATAAGATGATCTGGGAAGACAGAGTTTGCAGGGAAGAATTACAGAGACCACTTCCCCCCAGCTTATCACATCTGGGAAAATAGTAACCAAGATGCAGGCTCTTTGGCAAGGGTGGACCAATCATCAACTCAAAATCCTGGCAGGGAAGCTCCCGTAGGAATTGTTTTGAGTCACAACACACACGAGCTTGAGGTGGAGGCTAGGGTTCCCTGGGTCCTCACTGGCCTCAGCCGAGGACAGCATACTCACCGCCCAGCCCTGGCCGCAGTCTGTTGTCGTAGCCGTCTAAGAGCCCGTCCAAGATCCTGGTGAATATCGTGATGTTATCATTGGTCTCATCTTTTACAGAACTGCTTGGCATCTGTGAAAAGCTGTGTAAAAGAGAAATACAAGAAAGAATTAAAACATATTATTCCTTACAAATTTTTCTCAAGTTATAGAAACCAAGGAATCATACAGGGACCCGTCTTAGAGAGGGGCATCCGGGAAGGGACCTCCCTCGCTGCGGGGGGGCACTGCCTCCCTGGTAGGCCTTAGTTCTCCAGTATCCAGAGATACTCTGCTCTGGGCTGGTTGTCACGATGTGCAAAAATCTATGACTCTGATTCTGAGGAGCTGTTTACATCAATGTTTTGGCCATTTTCAAAACAATATTAGCCCCTGCACCTGGATTAGCAAGGCCTAACTCATAGAAGATTTCAGAAGTTATGTGGTTTAAACACAGGAAAACTGAGTTTACGTGTGGTTAGGGAGTCACTGACAGTGGATGCTGCGAAACTTTACCCAAGTTGAAAGACAAGTTTGCTGTACCTGCATCTTAGCAGGACTGGGAACATTTGAGCTGTAAGTGACACCACAGGGCAGAGTGTGAAGCCACAGAAATGACAGAGTCCGTGCCATCTCTTCTGGCTCCCACACCCTTCAGCACTGCTAGCTGCTAGCGTGTCTTCTGTGTGACCTAACATGTCCCTAAGTAAACCCCAGGAAGAGCCGGCTTAACTTCAGGGAAGACACAAGAACGTTTCTGGCTTGTTGACAGAGTCAAGTTTTCCAGGCTCCAAAAGCTTCTGGAGATGGGGCAGAGAGAAACAGGAACTGCCCTGAGCAGATCTAGACAAGCAGGGGATGTGATGGGGTAGGGGGAGGAAAGTCCATGAGCCCAGAAGACAGTGACACATCTGGGGAGCATGGACCCCCCGCCAGGTCTCTACAGCAGCTTCCAGACGTCCAAACAGCAGCACATTTCAAACTATCACGCACTAGACCTGCAAACTTGGAGTGGCTTCAAGGGCGACTTCCCGAGCCAAAAGCCAACTAAGGCTCCCAAAAAGTCGGTGCCTCCGGCACTTGGGAAAAGGATACAGGATTCCTGGTATTTCTCTGAAATGCCTGGCTAGGGGGCCTCAGCTCTGCTGAAAGCACTTTCTCCCCCAGTGAAAAACGGGCTGACATCAGAGTGGAGAGCTGCCATCCTTGGAGAGATGCTGAGGTCAGAATCAATGTGTGCCTGCCCTGCCCGGTTCCTGAAAATCAGTCATTTTCATTGAATGCATCTACCAGATCAATTCTCCACCAGCCCTAAGGCTATTCCCTCTTGAATGAGAGAGTATAAAGTTCTTTTGATCTAATTTTCACATCACCATTAAAATGTCTAACAAGCTGCAATTCAGCACTGTTAGTACAGAGCCCAAAGACACACACCTGGTTTACTCTGGATTTAGTATTTAAAGATACTAAATTTCCCTTTTCTCTAATATCCATGCTGGTTTCAACACTTGAGAAAGATAAAGCGCTTAGCCTCACACTGCTAGCACCAGGAAGAGCGGCCTTGGAAGGTGCCTCCAGGTGTACGTAACAAGAGAAGGTGCAGTGTGTACTTGCTTAGTTGACCAAACCGAAGCTGGTCTCATGGCCCTCTACTCACGGAGCTAATAACTCATCCTTTTGATTATTCAGTTTTAGACTATGTTCAGGTGCCCAATTTTCACAAGGTCCTTGCTGCCTCCTTTAAGATAAAAAACTCAAGTGAGAACATATATGCTAGTAGAAAATGCATCTCTTAAAGTCTCAAGGAAAATTTTCTAAGCGATTCCGTAATCTATTGTGAAAATATTCTTAAATTACATTTGATCTGAACAGAGACAAGGACTGCCCCATTGGCCATTCTGTAACCTCACAGGGCAGTGCTGTCCCCGTGAGCACTGCTCCTGGCACTCTGCAGACATGGAGGTGGGGGTGCAGCAATGGTCCTCCAGCTTCGGGGAAGCAACATTCCACTTGGCTCTGAATCTCACTTCACAAATACGCAGATAATTTCCAATAACGGTGGGGCAGGATACAGAGCCTATATTTCTTGGCCAAAATTGAAAAACAGCAACAGAAAAAGTTTAAATATATCTCCAAGTATTTGCACATAATTACTTCCATCTTGGGGGGATTTTGGTATCTGCCAAACTGCCTCTTGTATTTATCTGTGAGCCTTTGTATAAGCTGAGGATTCTCTGTGTTGTCTTTGTTATATTCACTGAAGATTGGAGCTGTGAGGTAGGAAACAGATTCTAAAAAATCCCTGAAAATGCCTATCGAGATAGGCACAGGATGGGTTTGGTTTGGTTTGCGTGAGCGTCTGGGCAGCCCTCCTCCCAACATGTGGTTATAAAATACACCATTTCCACAGCCACGGAATAGAAGGCCCTGGCCTCACCATAGAAGGCTAAGAGCCTTCACAGACATCTGGGGAACCTGCTAGTGCCTCTAGCAAGCAGCACACGCTGTAAGGGCTGCTTCTAAGCTGAAGAGCAACTTCAGCTTGCTGTGTTCCATCTTTGAAAGCCCTTGACAGAAGGACAGAGCGATGGCTTTGGGGAGCAGTCTGTGCAGACTGTGGTCACGAGTCCTGCAGGTGGACGGGAGAGCTGCCCTCATCACCTAGAACACTCCTGCATTAGCTCAGGAGGCAGGCCCGGGCGAGCCCCTGATCCTGTTCCACTTGTCTTGACTGCACAGCCCACAGTCTCACTGTGAGTTAGCTGTGAGGGCACGGCTGCTTCAAGGCAAGTGGATTTTGTGAGCTGAGATCGATTATTCCAGACAATAGTTTTACAGAGAGTAGAAATACATACTTGAAAATTTTGTTGACTTATACTTCCATTTTAGTCGGGGTTAATAGGTTGTGTTAAGATAGGAATGATTTCTTTATACAGTCAGTCCCTGGGTTACAAATGAAATAGGTTTCTGTAGATCTGTTCTTAAGTTGAATTTGTATGTAAGTCGAAACAGGTCCATTTCCCTACTACCTGTAATAGCTTCTGTTCATAAATGTCACACATCAGTCAGGTGTTTGTAACTCTGGGACTGACAAGCCTCAGCTTGTAAGTGCAAACTGTACGTAAGTCAGATGTTTGTAACTCAGGGACTTCCGGTATGTAAGTATACTCCTTACAAAACCATTGCCACTGACCCTATCCTATCAGTTCAAACATTTTCAGATGATCGGAGAGCCAACCTAACTTGTTAAAAACCGCCTCATTTTTTGTTTCTTTTCAAAGTACTAATCTATACAAAAGACACATAAACTTGATCCCTAACCTGCCTTTTCCCAATGACTTTAGTTTAAAAAAATAAAAAAACGTGGTTGATGAGCCCCATGCTCTGGCCTGTGGGGGGAAGGTGGTGATTGCAGAAAGGGTAGGGGGCTGGGAGCTCTGGCACTGACTCGAGCTTCTTGGAGAGCTGTGCCATGGCATCCAGCTGGACCTGAAGTTCTGGGTCATTTATAGATTTCTGATGAAATGCACTAGGGCCCTGACATCCCATGAAATCTGATCTACTAATGGGTTTCTTCAAGGCATCAGCAGTGTTTAGGAAAAATGTGAACATCGTTAAACGGGGTTAACTTTCGCTATTGTGCAAAGCCCCACCTCTCCCTGTTGCCATACACCTGGCGTTTTCAAGGCACTTGATTCTGAGACCCTTGCATTAATGTCTTCTGAAGTCCTGGGCCCTACAGACCTGCTTGTAATGGATCCAGGAAATAACAGGCGCCTGTTATTGTCTTAACGTTCCTGGGTGACTCTGGTCACACTGTGCTCCCTGAAGGTCTGGGGGCCTCCAGCACTTTCCCTGGGGCAGCAGGGTGGCTGGTTAATCACTGCCTTGGGACAGGCAAGACTGGGGTACGGGCAGTGAGTGGAGGCGGATGGACGGAGCCATCGCTGGGTTTCTGTCTGAGGTGTGGGTAAGAAGTCTGCAGACAGCAGCACAGGTGAATGCTGCTATGGAATAATCCACTCATTATTCTGAAAGGGCTGAGGAACAGGGCATTATATTTTCACTAAGATCTAACAGTATGTTCCTTCCTGAGAAACTTTAAAGGATTCTGTGCCAACATAACCTTACTTATCCATCAGTTTATATTCTTCCATAATAATAATCCTAAGTTGTAGATTCCACCCTTTTATTTTATTTATTTATTTTTGAGACAGAGTCTCACTATGTTGCCCTTGGTAGAGTGCTGTGGCATCACAGCTCACAGCAACTTCAAATTCTTGGGCTTAAGCGATTCTCTTGCCTCAGCCTCCCAAGCAGCTGGGACTGCAGGCGCCCACCACAACACCTAGCTATTTTTTTGTTGCAGTTGTCATTGTTGTTTAGCAGGCCTGGGTTGGGTTTGAACCTGCCTGCCTCAGTGTATGTGGCCGGCACCCTACCCACTGGAGCCAGATTCCACCCTTTTAAAGGTGCTTCATTGATGTGACCCCTGGTGACGTTTCCTCATTTTCGTGTTTTAAAGGGTTGTCTCATCGCTCCTGGGGAAGGAAAATCCTTTCAGTATTGTCACACCACCAGGGGTGCTCATGAAGATGATGTGTGATGTATCACAGGGCGTTATCTCTGCCTACACCAAGGGCTGTTTCTGATTTCCACGAAATATGATCGATAATGGTGGCTGCAGGCTTCTTTTAAATGTGAAATTACTTTGGGAATTGAACTGGGCTGGGTTTAAGCTGCAGTCTTAGCTGTCTTCTTAAGTTGCATTCCTTCCTAGTATTTAATGACTTCTGAGAAATATCTCCTCACTTTGTGTGTTACTTTTGGGTCATTAACTAAGTGCCTCTAAGTGGCACTATTTGGGGATGCCTTCCTCAACTGTCCACTACACACCACTTTAGTTAACTATGTTTAAAAAAAAGAAGAAAAAAACGTGTAACAGAAAAAAACAAGAAACATCATAGTGGACACCAGCTGGACACTGGAGGTCAATCCCAGGTTTCCAAGTAAGAGTTTGCCCCTCTAAGGGTAGAAAACATGAACATGTAACACACAGATGTGGCTCAAGCCTGGTGTGTGGACCGTCAGGCTGGAGCTCCTCTGCCTGCCCACTCCCTGGGCCTCAGTGTGAGTCCTCCCGGACTTCCCGCGGCCCTGCTCAGAGCTGTCTCTGCCCCATCCTCTGTGGAGTCTCCACGGTCCTGCGCTTCACATGCTGTCCGACTCAGAGTCCTGCTGTCTGCAAGGTCCAGCCCAAGCCTGATGGCCACAGCCCCCCTCACACCCTGCCCACCTTCCTGCAGCCAGCCACTCCTCTCCCCAGCCCTGGGTGAGGGTGAGGTGCCCGTGCTATCCCTGCCCTGATCACACAGTTTCCCCTGGCCTCCCGGGCACTCGGGTCAGCAGCCCACCTGCTGTAACACCACCTACCTTCCTCTGGCCTCCCAGGCACTCGGGTCAGCAACCTGCCTGCTGTAACACCACCTACCTTCCCCTGGCCTCCCGGGCATTCCGGTCAGCAGCCCACCTGCTGTAACACCACCTACCTTCCCCTGGCCTCCCGGGCACTCGGGTCAGCAACCCGCCTGCTGTAACACCACCTGCCTTCACGTGTGATGTCTCCCCTTCACTCTGCATCCCCCTTTCCGTGCGATGTCTCCCCTTCACTCTGCATCC
>NW_003852565.1:1929712-1938481 GCF_000181295.1 Otolemur garnettii
CCTTTCCGTGCGATGTCTCCCCTTCACTCTGCATCCCCCTTTCCGTGCGATGTCTCCCCTTCACTCTGCATCCCCCTTTCCGTGTGATGTCTCCCCTTCACTCTGTATCCCTGAGTTAATCCTCAGTCTTCATTCCTCTTTTTATCAGAGCTCACTGGAAGATGTGCCCACATCAGAAAGCCCCGTGCCCTGCCTGCCTTCTCTTGCAGACACTCCCCCCTGACCCTCCCTCCCCGCAGGCCCAAGGAACATCCCTCTGGAGGCCAGGAACAGGATTCACATCACCAAGATCAAGTCTCTGTCCTCATCTTACTTGAACTGTGAGCGATGTGTGGCGGAGCTGACCAGCTCTCCTTCCTACACACCTTCCCTCTGGCCCCAGGACACTGCCCTCTCTGTCCTTCCTCCCTTTGCCTCTTCCTCTCAGTCTTGCTATCCTGGGACACTTACTTTCCCCACTTCTCAACATGAGTGTGTCCCGGGCACAATCCGGCCAGCCTTCCCTCTCTCTCTGCATTCAGTCTCCACCAGTCTCATTCAGACAAATGCCATTAAATACCTCCTGCACATGGAAGCACATTTCCAGCCCGATCTCTCTGACCACCAGTCCCCCATGTCCAGAGGCCCACCTGGCACCTGCATGTGGACATCATCAGGCGTCTCACGGGCTTCTGCCTGCACCACTGCACTCATGGTTCTCTGAACCCAGCCTACCCTCCTGCTGGCTCCACCAGCTCAGGAACAGTCAAGGAAGCCCATCAGGCTTTCTGGCCAAATACCTTGTGGGGGGAGGGTCATCCTCAGTGCCTCTACTTCTCTGGCTTACATCAACCCACCAACAAATCCTGCTGGCCAAGCGATCACTGTCCCCTGGGCCTTTGCAGTCACCTCTCAACTGTTCCCACTGCTTCTTCTTTAAACCCATTCTCACTCCACCAGATTCCACTGTATTCTATTCACTCAGTACCCAAAGTGAGCTTCAGAATTCAAGTCACATATTGTCACATCTAATTGCCTCATGCTTCATTCCTACTCAAAATCACACAGTGAGCCTCCCCTCCTTGACCTCCAAGATAAAAGTCAACTGTCCTTCCTGATACCACCTCCCGTGGCCCAAGATCCCCTCCCCCTGCTGCTTCACACCATCCCCGCCAGGCCAGTGTGCCCCTGCCACTGCACCCCACCCTCCCTACCTTTCGTTCAGCCAGTTCAAGTTTTTTTCTTTTCCTTTTTTGCAGTTTTGGCCAGGGCCAGGCTTGAGCCTGCCACGCCTGGTATATAGGGCCAGCCCCCTACTCCTTGAGACACAGGCGCCACCCCCAGTTCAGGTTTTCTCAGTGGTAGCTTTCTTCCCATCTTTCCTTTGATCCCACGTCTGCATAAACATTCCCTTCTGGCAGCTCACTGTCTATTTCTCACTCTAAATTATTCTTCTTAGCAATCACACCTGTGGCTTTGCTGTCTGTCTCATGCACACCAGAAAGCACCCAGCTGGATGTGGCTCCTCTGCACCTAGGACGCAGCCTGGAACACGGGGCAGCAGCCGAGCACTGCACCCCAAGGTGCATGTGTGTGGGGGACCCTGCGGTTGTGAGCCGGTCATGCCCCTTGTCATGCTCCAGCAGACGCCATGTTCACCTGGGGTCTGGGAGACCTCAGCACCCCACCTGCCCACATACCTTGCCTAAGCACTTAGCGCAGGCTGAGTTACTGATCCTTCACCTCAGCCCTGTGGGGGATCCATGACTGTTCCCACTGTAGACCAGCAGGTTAAGTGACTCTTCTGACACTGCACAGAGAATGGACACGGGGAGCACAGAGACCACCATATTACCCTCTGTTAAAGTGGTACCGAAGCTTTCCTGAATATTTATTTGCCAGAGGCCCTGAAAACAGGAGCCAAGCTGATTACAGACTGACGGGCCAATTACTTCTGTTAACACCGAAAGGTAATTGGTCCTGTGTTTCATTAATTTTTAGGGTGGCTTTTTGATTTTGAAATAAAGTGTTAAAAGAAATACAAATAAAATGGCATTTTCAATGAACTGCTAAAGCCTGGTTCATAGCCTGTCTTACTTTTCCTAGGAGATGACCCCTCTCTCTAGCATATTTCACAATCCCTATTTTGTGCTGGGTTTTATTGGGGCTATAGTAGACTCACTGTTTCGTTTGTTTGTTTAAAGAGATCCGCTCTTACTCTGTCTCCCAAGCTGGAGTGCAGTGGTGTGATCATAGCTCACTGCAGCCTGGATCTCCAGAGCTCAATGATCCTCCTGCCTCAGCCTCCTAAGTAGCTGGGATGACAGCTATATGCCTCATGCCAGGCTTATTCTTTTCTTTTACTTTTGTAGAGATGGGACCTCACTATATTGCTGAGGCTGGACTTAAATTCCTGGGCTCAAGTGATCCTCCTGTTTCAGTCTCCCAGAGTGCCAGGATTACAGGCAGGCACCACCATGCCCCGCTGACTCAACATCCTTAGAATGATATTGAGCTCCAAAGATTGGAATATTCTTTTGTTTCCAATCTATAAATCTCGCCCCCCATTCTTTCCCTTTTGTAGCACCACAGTATTAGGATATCCCAGGGAAAGCACTAGAGTGAGAATGCTAGCCGTGGCCTTCAGCGCTGGGGTAGCCCTGGATTCTACCACTTTCCAGTAACGAAATCTGAACACACTTCTCTAAGCAATAAAGTCTGAGCTCTTTCACTCACAAAGTGAGGATTTTGTGAAAATGAAATAGTACATTTCTTTGGAAAGTGCATTCTGGAGATTAAGGAGATACATTCATACAGATGCTGAGAGTGACTGCTACTCCCACCAGAGTTATATGAAGAGATGGCTTTTTACTCTGGGCTCTAATACTTCCCTCTGAAATTTCGTACCACTTAAAACATGCATATTATGCAATTGAACCCTTGTAACAATTCAAAAGCCTACATACTCCTTCTCCCCTTGAACCAAGCCAGTGACTCATCCTGGCGCGGACTGCCAGACGGTGTCGGCAGAGAGCTGCGCTCGCCGGCTCTCTGAAGCTTTGCTCAGTGCCGCTGGCATCACATGCGGGCTAAAGGTTGCCTTCACAAAGCATGTCATTTGCAAGTATTTTTTTTTTGGGGGGGGGGCTACCTTTTAAAAAAATGTTGGCCATTCATCTGTAGACTTGTTTCAGCCACCTACATTTTTTGTAATGGGCAACAATGACCTTTCTAATCTGTGCGGGTCCCTGAAGCCTCTGGATGTGCCAGGGCCTGTGTGTCTGCTAACAGCATCAGTGGTGCTTTCTGAGTGTTTTCATAATTGTTACAATGACTGTTTGTCCCGGGCCTTATGAACCTGCAGTGACAATGTAGGAAGAATTTGTCATCTGGGAATTCACAAGAGAGAACTTTCCATTTAAAAAGGCATTGTAAGTACCTGCATGATTCAGAGAGAATGTACTTTCTGCTCTACTTAAAAGAGGGAACTGTCCTTGAGTATGTGTATTTCAAAAGGCCCTCTTCATGGAAACGAAGGTCCCGGTTAGCAAATCCATGTAGAAAGATAGAGAATACCCAGGTCCTCATGTTCTTAAGTCACTTCTCCAGGAACCTACTTTTAGTTGATGATTGTAAAATATTATTTCCCAAAATCTATTTGGATGATGGCTGCCACATAATAAAAATTCTAACACATATTTTCTTCTCCAACTGATAAACCACGAAAATATGTGTAAGCCAATTAAAATAAATGGAATCAGAGTTTATCTTATTATTGAGCGGATGATCCTCAAATTTATCACTAGTCTATCAAGTCTTATATGGAATGTTTTTCCAATTGATGACAAATTAATTCCAGTTTACATGTAATACTATAAATTTTGACATTACATAGATGCCAATATTGTTTCTGGGCGATGCCATCTACTTTTGCTTACCAGTTTCACTAGTTTATTCATACTTATAAAATAATTGTAATATTTCAAATAATCTCATGTCTCCAAATGTGCCGTTACTCAGGCTGTCTGTCAAATAAGGCCTCTGTTCTGTTGTATGCTTGACTCATCCTCTGTTCTATAATTTAAAACTATCAGGAGAATTATAAAGGCTACTGAAAATGAGCTGCTGGTGACTCTGATCAAAATAATAGATCGGGAGAAGGAAAAGAAAAAAATACCAGATATTTTCAAAGCGATTTCACATTGTCTTATATAATCCCCAAATGTACTTCACTTATCACAGCTACAGATTTTCTGACTGCCAACGCCACACACGTCTCACAAACACATCCACGTGGTCCATGCACAAAACCCTCACACGTTTTCTTTTCCCTTCTTTCTGTGCCTGATTTTATGCAGCATGTTTTCCCCCTGGCCAGTTCTCTGGCCTCACCCAGGTACTGACACGAGTGGGCATCACTCTTTCATAGAGTCGTATTCAAATTAGGACCTTGGGTGTTCCTCCTTCACCTTTCTTTCCAACCTGGTCACATAAACTCTTCCTTTGGGGCAGAGGCAGGAGAAAAAATGGACCCCCCTAAAAAAACACTTTTTTGCTCTCCAGTCTCAGAGTATAGAAAATACTTTTTACCCTGAAACAGTGAACACCTTTCAGAGAATCATGTCCTCCTCCTCTCAATTGGTTTAACCTAAAACCACCCTGGGAATCATGTGTAGTCAAACAAGGTTGCCCAGGAAGTGACCAGGCAGAAACAGGGGGAGGGAATACAGAGTCCTAGCAGGTACTGGGTTTGGGAACCTCTGCCCCTCCTTCCCCAACTGGAAGACGGGCTAAAGATGCCCAGTTCATTCAGCTGTTTCCTGGATTCACCTAAAACAAGTAACATAAAAGGAGATGCTGAACATTGGGATAGCTGTTACTTTTCAAGATTTAAAGTCAAGTAAGTATTATGAAACTTCCCTTGGGACTCGTCAAAATAATTCTTGAGTACATTGAGATAACAGGCCAGTGGGGAGAGCTTCATACAAGAAAAGAACCAAACAGCGGCTTGAAGCCTTTTCACGATGTCTCTGGTGACTGTTGAAAAACATTCCCCTGTGGGCCAGAGTGGACAAAAGTCAGCTTCCTGCTTTGCTAGAGACCCCGCTTCATCGCAAGGCGAGAGTTAAAAGCACCCAAACAACCTGATATAAAACTCCACTTACAAAAATATCTCCTAATAAAAATAATCTTAAATTGTTTAGAAAAGTTTTAAGCCAGATATGTTCACCACAGAGAAAGGTATAACAGCATAATCAGAAAGACCGTAAACATGGCACACTAAGGCATCCCTGAACAACACGGCATCGTGCACTGTAATCGTGTCCATTTTAAAAGCACAGACTTGAAAGAGTTTGTGATAATAAAGTCACAGGTAAAGAAATAAAAGCTCACTACAAAACCGGATGTACAGTATGATCCCAATGATACATAAATATGTATAGAAGCCAGAGGAATTAAGCAAACCACAGCATGAAGGATGGCCATGGAGGAATCAGGAGATGTTGCTTCTTTTTTTTTTTTTTGCAGTTTTTTGGCTAGGACTGGGTTTGAACCCGCCACCTCCAGTATATGGGGCTGGTGCCATACTCCTTGAGCCACAGGCACCACCCAGAAGATGGTCCTCTTACACTTCTCTGTATCTCACATGCGTTCTGCAGTTAGGAGGTAGTGTTTTATGACTGACGATTAACCTTTCCTCTAAATGTTTAAAACTGCTCCGACAGTGGATTTTCTGGAAGGATGGAAAGGTATTCTGCCCCTTACTTGGTGTTGGCTTCCAAAGGAACTAAGTTACCTCTCTGTTTTAAGGATGGCCTCAGAAAGCTACAGAATTAAATACGCAATAAAGTATAACTGCTTCTTGTGGCTACACTCCATACACACAGTACCGCCTATTTCAGAGTTGCACCTGCCAAGGAGTGGCCTATTAAATGCAAATTCACAATAAGATATTTTGACCAAAATGTTACCACAAAAATGTATGTTCCCAATCCTAGCATACTCCTTACCTCCAAAATATTACCCAATGCATGTAGCGTATCAGTAAACAAACCAAACACTTAATGAATTAAATGGCAGGCTTGAAAATTCCATATGATTTCACTTATATAGAAAACTTCCGTTCAGAGGAGTGCTGTGCACATCACAGTTTGGAGGATTTGACAGCTGGTGAGAATTTGGAAAGGAAAAGCTTCACTTAACAGCTAAAGAAACCAATGGCATCGGAGGAGAGGTGTCCACTCAAGACAGGAAAAACAAGAGTAACTCCCACTGCTGTTGCCCAAAGACATGCCAGGAAGGGCTAAAAGGGCCGTGACACACCACATTCCTGTGCCCACTGGTAGTGCAAGCACTGCCCGTCCTGCAGTAAAGGACAAGCATCTTCCTTAGCTCAGCTCTGCTGGACAGAGTCCCAACGAGGGGCTCAGGCCTGCGCCCAGGTAGACTGACCTACAGCCTCAAGTGCTGTCTTCTCGAGCAGTGGCACCTGGGTGAGGTCTGAAGAACCTCCCCCCTACCCACCCCCACCCTGTTTCTTCCTTTGCACAGATCTGGAAGAGCAGAAAATGTCCAGAGGGCAAATATTCCTATGTGGCCCATGTTTACTTGCCAGATGGAAGGTCTGTACAGGCTGCCTCGGAGCCACTGTACAGTCCTAGCCCTTCCATGATTTACACAGTGCAACCTCTGGAGCCCATTTTTGTAAAACTAATGCTTGTCAACTTTTGTCCTGACATTTCATTTCTTAACTGTACTCTATCTTCAAGTTCCAATGGTTTTGGTTAATCAGATGGTAATTGGTTAATCAGATGTAAAACTAATGCTTGTCAACTTTTGTCCTGACATTTCATTTCTTAACTGTACTCTATCTTCAAGTTCCAATGGTTTTGGTTAATTCTGGGTCAGAGGATCCAGGGGAAGAGGAACACCAGCCCCCTAAAAGCATTCATCTGGAATGCCTAGTTACTGAAAGCTGTGAATGGAAATGTTTACAGAGAACCTCAGAGGTGTCCTCTAGACCTCAGGCACCGGTAGTTTAGACGCTGCACCAGTGTCCAGAGGGCCCCAGCTGCAGACCCTTGGCTCAGGTCAGGGCCACCTAGAGTCCTCACAAACACCGTGGAGTATGGGCCAGGCTTTGAAGGCAAATGTAGCTGCAGGAGAGAACTAAGGAGGACGGCCAAATGCTGTATGCTGCCTCATCTGACAGCAGTGACTGTCCTTTACACACATGAACTTCTGAGTCTCGCTTTAACTTGAGTAGGGGACAAACACAGCTGACTCTGATACCATCTCTGGCTTCCAGTTCTGAAAATGTAATTGGCCTCTTTTCTCTGCCTCACTTCTGAGACCCCACAGCAGCCTTGCTCAGGGAGAAAGCCTGGGTCAAGGCCAAGACTCTTTATGTATTTATTTACAACAAACTGACAGGCATGGACCTGCAGAGGGGGTTAAGAGACGGCTTGATGAACTGGTGTTCTGCTTTACAAGGTTTCTGAAAGGCACCGGTGCCCCCCAACATTGTAAAATAAAAGCACAGATGGTAACTTACCCAAAGTGACTGGATAAGTTCATGGAGATACAAAAGAGAAGGAGGTTTTTGATCATGATAAAGCTAGAGAACATTCCATTGTCCATTCCCAATAAGAATAATTGTTGAAGCAGATGAATTTGGAAGAATCACTGTTCCTTTCTCCAAGTCGAGCTGGACGCTGCAAAGTACACAAAGCGGGAAGGCGTATGAACACAAGCGTTTTTGTGTCTCAGTTCCTGGAAGCAAACCCTACCACTCCCGAAGCAATTTTCAAAGAAAGAGCGGGAGGCCGTGCTCGCCCGGCAGACGGGCATTTTCCACATGCTCACGGGGCAGGGAGTGGGGGTGTGGGAGAAGGCGCCGGATGGACTCATCGTCACCTTGATTCAGGCTGCAGCATCATTCTCATTTATTTTTTCCATGTCCCAACTAATGTTTTACCTTATAGCATGTATTTCAACGACCCCATTGGTCGAATTATTAAAAATAAATGCTGAAAGTTATTTGGGAAGCTGTATTTGGTACCCATCAAATCCACAAGTGGAATAATTTTACCTTTCTTTAATGTGTGCCACGCGTTCAAAGCCAGCAAGCTACTCCTCGTTCTGGAAGGCGCTGACAGCGTGCAGAGAGGGGGAGAGAAAGCACATGTAAGACGCGAGACTCTGCAGGGTCACCGTCATGTCACAGCCGCTTTGTCTGCGTCCTGCGCCCCCCCCCCCCAACTAAATAAGTTCCTAGTCTCTGAAGTCGCTCAGTCCGGTGCTGGACGCTAATTAGCGCAGTTGAAATCCAGGCGGCTCGGCATCTAACCTGAATGAAGGCGCGTATTTCTCCATATGCGCATAACGCAAATAAGTGCTCACGATTTACGAACACCATGCCGAGTATTCGCAAAGAAGCGTTTCCCAGGGACACCCCCTCCCCCGCACACTCTGCAATCGGGACGCACACAGCCGCTACTTCCACCTCAAAAACCAAGGCCCTCTGCGACTTCTGTCAAGAAGGGCAGGGTGCCACGCGGTGGTCGCCTGGGCGCGTCCTGGGGCTCATCGCCGGACCCGGGCCAGAGCCCGAGCGGCGAGCACGCGGCGCTGCCTGCGGGAAACCCAGGCGGCGCCTCCTGCCGCCCCTCAGCCCTGAGCCAGGACCCCTCCCCAGCCCGAGGAGCTACGCTCCCACGCCCCCCTCCCCCGCCCTGACCACCATGGAGGCTCTCCAGGGTCAGCGCGCCAGGGCAGGTGGGCGCGGGG
>NW_003852565.1:1938626-1952800 GCF_000181295.1 Otolemur garnettii
CCTCCTCAGCTCCTGCCCGGGTCCGAGCCGAGCGCCCCGCCACTCAGTGCCTTCCTCCTCGGCTGGGAGCGCGCGGTGCAGCGGCGGCTCCGAGTCCACTGGCCTCAAGCAGCCCGCGCGACACGCGCGCGACACCCCCGCCGGCCCCGCGCCCACCCAGAGTGCAGCGCCCGGACGCCACGCGCCTCGGAGCCCTGGGGCTGAGGGGCCTTCCCGGTGGGCGATTTCGTTCCTCAGACTCCCGCGACGGCGACGGCAGGTGCCCCCACTTCCTACTCGCGAGGCCGGAGGCGCTGCGCCCCGGCGCCCCGTCCCGCAGGGCTGCGCGGCTCAGGACCCCTCCCCAGCCCTTCCGCGGGTGGCTTTGGCCCTGTAGTCGGCGGGGGAAAGTTTGCGCTCGGGGCTGCCCGCGGTGCCCCACCGCTCTCCACCGTTCCTCCCCGGCCATGCAGCCCGCCGCTCGGGCACCCCGAGGAGAGGGGTGCGGGCCGAGCTGGAGCCGCCGGTCCTGTGGACCCCGCCCGCATCTTCTTACCCCACTGGCCCGGCCCGTCGCGCCCGGAGCTTACCCCGCGCGCCGGCCCGGAGAGGCGAGCCGTCGGCGAGGGTGCATCCTTCCCCTCCTCCCGCTGTCGCCCGGCTGCCAGGCGCGGAAGGCCGGTGCGGCGTCACCGCCCCATGCTGCCAGCGCGAACTTCCCCAGCGCCCCCGGGCCGGGTGGCTCGGGCGCCCCGCGCTCCCGCCGCCTCCCTGCGGCTCAGCTCCGCGCCGCGCCCGGGGTCGCGCGCTGCCCGCCGCAGATCCCCCAGCGCCCCCGGCGCACTCGCGCTCGCTCTCACCTCTCCCGAGCGCCACATGTCGTCCCCGGGCTGGAGGAACGGCCCTCTGCAGCGCGCTCCGGCAGAGGCCGCCAGACTCTCAGCAAACGCGCCCTCGGCCCGGCGCGGCGGAGGAGGAGGGCTCAGGGCCCGCGGCGCGGCCTGGCTCGGGATAGGCCATCTTGCTGCTGAAGTTTCTCCAGGGCCGGCGGGAGCGTGTTCAGCGCCTCCTGTGATGACCGCCGGGCCCCTCTTTAGACAGAGGCGGAAAGGTCGTGTCCCCAGGCCAGCCTGTGATAACAGAGGCGGGTTCCCAGAGCTTTCCTCTTGTAGGGCCGGCCGGTGCACCTCCCTAACAGCCCAGGTGCCTCCTCAGTCCTCAGTGGCACCTCTGCGGATCCTCATCTCCTAATCCGTTCAGAAAGAAGCTGGTTCGTGAGCCTCCCTTTTGCCTAATTCATGAATAGCAGCAATTAATTGCTAGGGGAGGGAAAGCTGATAAAATTGGATTAGAGTGGAATGAACCCTTGCCTAATTGCAGGATGCCTCTGGGGGTTTTCTGAAATTCCGTTTCTTGACAAGAAGCTGTGGTGGCAGTAGGAAGGGGCGGGGGCTGCGAGGGGTGTGCAGACCTCAGAGCGGGTCTGGGTCGCCAGGCGGGGGCTCCTCGAGTGGAGCTTCTGGTAGATATTTGGTGCCCTGCCTCCGGTTAGCCAGACGCACGTGGGGTTTCGTAATGATTTGTGATTAGGTCGGTCTTTTGTGTGAGTGACACAGTTCTCGACAGGTGAGGGTGGCACTAATGACAACTGGGCGAAAACACGGCTCCCTGCAAATAACACACGGAAGGTGGACGCTGAACCACCATATCCCCTAATTTCAGTGTCGAGGTTTTCCTGGGGAGATGGGCGCCTCTCCACTAAGAACTCCTCCCCAGCAAGGTTTAAAGGAAAGCCATTGAAAACAGGATGAGGTTAATTCACACTATTGTTCACAACTTTTGGGAGGCTGCATTGTGTATAGTCTCTTAACGGAATAGTTGTGAGAAAAGGCGAATTCCTAACTCCCCTCCAGAAAAACTCTTCAATTTTCCAGCACACGAAGCTTCTCATTTTTTGTGTCATGTCTAATACAGCATGTTCCAAATCTCAGTCACCTACTGGTACTTTTGCACATTCCAAAACTTCTGAAATTTCCTGAGATGAGAAATTGTGAATGTATTCCAAGAACAGGGCCTACATATCTAAAAACGTCTAAATATACGAGAAGCACAACTCTGAATATGTATGGAGCCACGGTATTAACTCTGATTCTAGTAGTTTTTCATGGAATAGGAATTAGATAAAAATCATTGCTAGGGGAGGGAAAGCTGATAAAATTGGGTTAGATTGGAATGAACCCCTCCCTAATTGCAGTCCATTCGAAAGGTTTTTCTAGGATAAATTAAACCATGCGTTACTTCATTTTCTAATTCTCAAAAGATGTATCACTCTGGTAATGTTCCTTGATGGTGAAAAACTAAATTTAATAGGACCTTGTAATCAACTCAAACATATCGTTTTGATGTGTTAGGTGTTGGAATTCTGGGTTTAGAAATACTAGTGACAGCTGCTCTTCACTCAGGATTAAACAGCGTCATTACAGACTTACACATAGCTATTCAGTCTGGCTTTGACAAAAAAGTACATAAACAAGAGGTTACTTTTGTATTAGTGAGAGTTATGGACATTCATTCTTAATAATGAATGAAATGTCAACTGTAAGTGAATATGTTCTTTTGATGAATATGTTTAAAATTTCTCTTTTCCCCCCACCATGGTCATTAATACTTGGAGTCCCAGCTACTCAGGAGGCTGAGGCAGGAGCACTGCCTGAGGCCAGGAGTTGGAGGTTACTGTGAGCTGTGATGGCACCACTACCCTCCAACCTGAGTAACAGAGCAAGACTTTGTCTCAAAATAAAATAAACTTTCTATATTTTTTAGTAATTTTTTTATCAGTTTCATATCAGTCATATTACTGAAGCGATGCAAATTGTCTCAAGATCCATTCTGCTACTCTGTAATGAAATGGTCTCCTAGCCAAGTGTTTATGTAACATATAAGATCACCATTTCATGGTAGATGGCTTAGTGAAATAATAAGGCCCATCAGAACTGTATAGAAACTCGCTTTGTTAGAATACTTATCATTTCATTAATTTTTGCTTTAACATGAAATTCAGCATTAATCCTAACAAATAAGGGACTATCAGTTGAATTCTCATTTGTTTCATTAGCATTTTCTCTTTATTGAATGAAATTAAGCTAAGCTGGTATAGCTCTGGAAAACAGTAGAGGGCACCCCAGTTTCACCTAACCTCAGTGCTGGCCCAGTCTTGAAGGAATTTAATCTCTGGAGTGAAAGCCTAAAAAATAGCTGGAGTTGGGGGAGCCAGGCGAGCACCTACCCTACACCGCAGGCAGGGCCAGGGGCTGAGGAGGGTGGCTGTGTTCATGGAGGTGGGTGTCATAGGCGAGACTTGGTCTTATGGCGTTTGTCTTTCTGTGCCTGGTTTATTTCATTCAGCCTGACAGTGATCAGATCTTGAAAACTGGAAGATTTTACATAAATGAATCAATGAGTGAACGTATCTAGATTTAGGTACTTTAAAACAAAGGAACTCCCACCTCCATAGATTTAGCAACATTAGGCATAGTTCCCACCCTCTTACCCCTCCTCCAGGTACTGTGCTTATACCTGGCGTGGGGCCTTGACAGGGGCTATTCTTTTCTATACTTGGCCTTATTTATGTAACTTGGAAAGTAGAGGTAAGTAAGGCTTTTATAAGGTTTTAATTTTTTTGAAATTTCATTTTATCATCTTTACTGGCTCATTAGTTGTATCTTATTATTTTAGTTTATTTTTTGTAGGTGGCTCTAGTGTTTACAGCAGACATTTTTCTTTCCTGTCCTATTTGCGGCTGTTGGAACACGTACTACTTCTACCTCCGGTCAACGATCTTTTATTTTAACAACCGATTATTTTTTGAATAGATTTTCAAATGAGGAAAAGTTTCCATTGGGTGTCATTTTAAGTCTGCTGGTAGAAAATCCTTTATCATTTCTTATATCACAGGTTTTCTGTGACGAATTCTATCAGCTTTTGTTTCTCTGAAAATTTTTAAAATTTCTTCTCCTCTTATGAAAAATACTTTTTTCTCATGGAGAATTCTGGATTGACAGATATTTTTGTATGTACAGATGATCATCCACTTATGATAGTTCAACTTACTTTTTTATTACTTAACCATTGCATGAAAGTGATGGACATTTAGTAGAAACCATACTTTAAGTCCCTGCACAAGCACTCTGTTTTTCACGTTCAGTACAGTATTTAATAAATTGCATGAAATATTCAACACTTTATTATAGAATATGTTTCATGTCAGATGGTTTTGTCCAATTTTAGGCTAATGTAATTATTCTAAGTACCTTAAATGTAGGCTACACGGTGTACATGTATTAAATACATTTATACATTTTTGGCTTGTGATACTTTTGACTTAGGCTGGATTTATTGGGCCAGAACCTCATCCTTGTCAGAGAGCATATGATGTGCTGTATAATGACATTTCTGTGAATAAGGAACCACGCCCACATAAACAGCAGTGATCTCCTGAGACTAAAATGAAGCGGAAACACTTCTATTTCCTGGTGATATCTTAACCATCCTAGTATCTTAGCAAAATTACTTTTTAAAAAATAAATTTGGTGTAGCCTAACTGTGTAGTGTTTATAAAATCTGCAGTAATGTGTGGTAATGTCCTAGACCTGCACTTTCACTCACTGCTCACTCGCTGACTCACCAGGGCACCTTCTAGACCTTCCAGTCCTGTAAGCTCTAAACCATTTGTCTTTCTTTCCTTTTTCTTTTTTTACTTTTTTTTTTTTTATTCAGTCATTTGCACATAGATCATAAATACATTTATGCCATTATGGGATTCAATGTGTTGATTATTTATACAAATTGGAGTGCTTATATTCTACTAAACAACATAGCCTTCACCACTTTTACCCATTACAGGAGTAAGACAATTGTGTTCTACATCTGATAGATCCAACTTGTACTTGCAATATGCTCCATAGGTGTGGTCCCCCTACCAACCCTCCCTCTAGTGACCCACCCCCTCCCTTCCCCTCTCCCTCCCTTCCCTCCTTCATCCTTAGGCTATAGTTGTGTTTCATTTTTCACATGCATGTGTGAGTGATTGTAAATTGGTTTCACAGTACTATTGAGTACATTGGATACTTTTTCTTCCATTCCTGAGATACTTTACAAAGAAGAATATTTTCCAGCTCCATCCATGTAAACATAAAAGAGGTAAAGTCTCCATTTTTTAATGCTGCATAGTATTCCCAATTTGTCTTTCATACCTTATTTTTATTGTACCTTTTAATGTCTAGATATGTCTAAATACATAAATACTTACCATTGTGTCACAATTGCCAATGTGTTTAGTACAGTAATATGCTGTTCAGGTTTGTAGCCTAGGCCCAATAGGCTATATCATACGGCCTGTATGTGTAAGGCCTGGATGTGTGAATATACTGTACAGTGTTCTCACAGTGATGAAACCAGGTAGTGACGTGTTTCCATCACACATCCACACATCACCATCATTAAACTACTATGACTATAAAGCTCCACTGTCTTCCAGCTTGTATTTGTTCAACAAAAGTCTGCTGTCATTCTTCCTTTTTATTTCTTTGTACATATGTCTCCTCCTACCCCATGTCTGATTTTAAGATTTTTTTCCCTTTATCACTGCTTTTCAGTATTGCAGTTAGAATTTGACTTTGGTGTATTTTTCTGTCATTCTTTGTGTTTTTTCTTTTTTCCTTATTCTAATTTGGAATTCTTTGAGCCTTAGATATGTTAGCTTAGAGTTTTTGTCAAACCTGAATGTTTTTACCCCTTATTTATTTAAGTCTTTTTTTCCTGCCTCTTGCACTTCTGTTTTCCTTTTTGTTTGTTTTTAACTTATTTTTTGTTAAATCATAACTGTATACATTTATGGAGGACAATGTGATGATTTGATATACAATGTGGAATACTTAAATCAAACTAAACATCATAACCATCACTTCACTTACTTATTTTTGTGGGAAGATATTTATAATATACTCTTTTGTTATTAAATCATAGCTGTGTACGTTAATGCAATTATGGTGTACATGTGCTGGTTTTATTTACAATTTGAAATACTTTCATCAAATGGGTTAACATGGCCTTCACCACATTTTCTTAGTTACTGTGTTAAGATATTTATATTCTACTCTCAGTAGATTTAACATGTACCCTTGTAAAATACACCATAAGTGTGGTCTCACCCATTACCCTCCCTCCACCCATCCTCCCCTCCCCTCCCTCTCCTCTTTCCCTTTCGTCTTGGGCTGTAGTTGGGTTATAGCTTTCATATGCAAGTATGGGTGCTTATAAATTAGTTTCATAGTAGGGCTGAGTATGTTGAGTGCTTTTTCTTCCATTCTTGAGATACTTTGCTAAGAAGAATATGTTCCAGCTCCATACATGTAAACATGAAAGAGGTAAAGTCTCCATCTTTTTTTTTTTTTTTTTTTTTTGCAGTTTTTGGCCAGGGCTGGGCCTGAACCCACCACCTCCCATATATGGGGCTGGTGCCCTACTCCTTTGAGCCACAGGCACTGCCCAATCTCCATCTTTTTTAAGGCTGCATAATATTCCATGGTGTACATATACCACAATTTATTAATCCATTCATGGGTGATGGGCACTTGAGCTTCTTTCATGATGTGCCAATTATGAATTGGGTGGCAATAAACATTCTAGTGCAAATATCTTTGTTATAATGTGATTTTTGGTCTTCTGGTTATATACCTAGTAGAGGAATTGAAGTATCGAATGGCAGGTCTATTTTTAAATCCCTAAGTGATCTCCAAACATCTTTCCAAAAGGACTGTATTAGTTTGCATTCCCATCAGCAGTGCAAAAGTGCTTGCTTTTCTCCACATCCACACCAACATCTACAGTTTGGGGTTTAGTGATGTCGGCTAATCTTACTGGAGTTAGATGATATCTCAAAGTAGTTTTGATTTGTATTTCTCTGATGATTAAGGATGATGAACAGTTTTTCATATATCTGTAGGCCATGTGCCTGTCTTCTTCAGAGAAGTTTCTCTTCAAGTCCCTTGTCCACACTGAGAGGGGATTGCTTGTTCTTTTCTTGCCAATATGTTTGAGTTCTCTGTGGATTCTGGTTATTAAACCTTTGTCAGAGACATAACCTGCGTCTATCTTCTCCCATTCTGAGGGCTGTCTGCTTGCTTTACTTACTGTGTTCTTGGCTATGCAGAAGCTTTTGAGTTTGATCAGATCCCAGTAATGTATTTTCTGTGTTGCTTCAATTGCCTGGGGGATCCTCCTCATAAAATATTCTCCCAGGCTGATTTCTTCAAGAGTTTCCCCTGCACTGTCTTCTAGTATTTCTATGGTTTCATGTCTTAAGTTTAAATCTTTAATCCAGTGAGAGTCTATCTTAGTTAATGGTGAAAGGTGTGGGTCCACTTTCAGTCTTCGACAGGTCGCCAGCCAGTTTGACCAGCACCATTTGTTAAATAGGGAGTCTTTTCCCCACTGAATGTTTTTGATTGGCTTATCAAAGATCAAATAATGGTAAGTAGCTGGATTCATCTGTTGGTTCTGTATTCTGTTCCATACATCTACCTCTTTGTTTTAGCGCCAGTACCATGCTGTTTTGATCACTATCAATTTGTAGTATAGTCTGAGGTCTGATAGCATGATTCCTCCTGATTTGTTTTTATTTTGTTTTATTTCTGGGTATTATGTCTTGGCTATTTGAGGTTTTCACTTCTATTTTCTAGTGTTCCCAGAGACCACTGAAGTTGTGTTCAATTTTTTCTCTGAGCTTCATTTTACATATTTTTTATTCCTGTGTCTTCAAGTTCACCAACACTTTCTCTTGCAGTGTATGGACAGCTGTTGGTCTCAGTGTGTTCGTTTCTTCAGGTATTACATTTTTCACCTTTGCAAGTTCCATTTTTTTCTTTTATTTTCTCATGTCTCTCTTTATCATTTTCACATTTTAATTTAAATCTGAGAATATATTTATAATAACTATTTTAAAGCCTTTGCTTGCTAACAACATCATCTTCTAGCTTTATTTATGTTGACTGCTTTGATTGATTTTTCTCCTGGATGTGGGTCACATTTTTCTGCTTCTTGTCATGTCTGCTAATTTTTTTGAATTGGTTGTTACACCTTGTTAATTCCCTTTGGTTGAGTGTCCAGTTTCTATTGTCCTCCTTTAAAGAGTGCTGCACTTTATGCTAGTGGGAATTTAAATTATTTGCAGATCAATTTGATCTTTTTGAGGCTTGTTTTCAAGGTTTGTTACAGAAGGTTTACAATAGCTTTACTCTAAAATTGTGCCCCCTGTGGGGTCTCCGTTGAACACCTCAGGTATTCAGCAAGGACCCATCGCTTAAAAGTCTCCTAGCACGTGTGAGTTCAGGGAACTATCAGCATACGGCTCCCTGGTTACTCTTTACCCAGCCTTGTGGAATTTTCTTCTATGAATGCTTAACTTTTTATTCATGAACACTCTCAGAGTTGGCTGTGGCTTGCTAGAGACCCACTTTCGTGCAGAAATCAGGGGTGAATGTTGGACTCACTCTCTTTTTCTTTTCTCAGGGATCATAATTCTTTTTTTTTTTTTTTTTTTTTTTTTGAGACAGTGCCTCAAGCTGTCCCCCTGGGCAGAGTGCCGTGACATTACAGCTCACAGCAACCTCCAACTCCTGGGCTCAAGCGAGTCTCCTGCCTCCGCCTCCCAAGCAGCTGGGACCACAGGTGCCCGCCACAATGCCCGGCTATTTTTTGGTTGCAGCCATCATTGTTGTTTGGCGGGTCCGGGCTGGGGATTCGAACCCACCACCTTAGGTGTACATGGCTGGCGCCTTAGCCGCTTGAGCTATAGGCGCCAAGCCAGGGATCATAATTCTATAAACTGTTGTCCAATATTTGAAAACAGTTGCATAATACATCTTGTCCAGTTCTTGAGGTGTTTATGAAAGGAGGGTCAAATCTAGTCACAATCACTGCATCGTGAGCCCATATTCCTAATTTTACACATATGTTTAATACTGTCTAATAGTCTTTTCCCATGGGCTTTTTACAGCAAAGAAATTTGAAAGCTATCCCCCTCTGCCATATTTATTCATTATTTTATTTACTTCTGATAATCAGAAAATTCAGTTAGATTTGCCTGGGATTTGACTGTTACATATTAATATTTTCAGTGACTTGAAACTCAAGAAATTCAGGACATCCCTTGTTTTGAAAATGATTTCTTTTGTTCACTGAAAATTGTTTTGAGATCTAATTATTCATTTTTTTTTCTTTAGAAGGGAGCATTTGCTATTATGAACGTACTGGATCTTTTTTCCTTCTCTCATACCTATAATCTTCTCTATTGTTATAGATCTCAATATATGTTTACTTTTAAATGTGATTTTCTCACATCTATATCTCTATTTATTCCATATCTACAGTGTGTTTTAATTCAATTTTTATAATGCAAAACCTGAAAAATAAATAGGATAAATGTAAGTTATGAAGCATAATAATAAAAATATAATAAAAATACAGCAAATGAGCCATCCAAGTACCTTAAGAAATAATACATTACCAATCATATTAAACTTCTCTGGATGAATCTGCCTCTGAACACCTACTCTATATACCCATCCAACTGCTGGTGCTTTTAAATTTATTACTTAAAATTGATCAGCTATTAGTTTTCTTAATAGTTTTTCCACATGAAAACAATATATTTTTTATGTAGACATAGTGTAATAGATATGATAAAATTATGGGCTCAGTTCCTGTAGCACAGTGGTTACAGCACCGGCCACATGAGGCTGGCAGATTCGAACTTGGCCTGGGCTAGCTAAACAACAGTGACGCCCGCAACAACAACAGCAACAACAAAAAATAGCCAGGTGTCATGGCGGGCACCTGTAGTCCCAGATACTTGGGAGACTGAGGCAAGAGAATTGCTTAAGCCCAAGAGTTTGAGGTTGCTGTGAGCTGTGATGCCATGGCACTCTCCTGAGGGTGACATAGTGAGATTCTGTCTCAAAAAAAAAAAAAAAATGTACAAAGACTTCTGTGATTTTTTTTTTTTTTTGAGAAAGAGTCTTACTTACCTGGGCACAGTGCTATGATGTCACAGCTCATAGCAACATCAAACTCTTGGGCTTGAGCGATCTTCTTGCCTCAGGCTCCCAAATAGCTTGGACTACAAGTGTCTACCACAATGCCCAGCTAGTTTTTCTCTTTTTAGTAGAGATCAGGTCTCGTTCTTGCTCAGACTGGTCTTGAACTCCTGATCTCAAGCTCGGCCTCTTAGAGCGCCAGTATTATAGGTGTGAGCACTGGGCCTGGCCAACTTCTGTGATTTTAAAATCAATATTCTTTATAACGTTTATTCATGCTATTTTGTAAACCAATCATTTTCCCTGCTAAGTAACATTCTATTTCATAAACTGAATTATCACCATTTATTATACCTGTCTCTGCTGATTGTCACTGACATTACTTCCAGTATTTTGCTATTATGAAAAATGCTGCTATCACCTTCCCTGTATTGCATTCTGGAAACATGAATAAGTGTTTGTTTCTACAGGGCAACATTTCCCAAAATTTTTGGTCTCAGAACTTCATTGCTCTCTTAAAAAATCATTTTAGGCTCCAACATTGTTTTGTTTATGCATCGTAGATATCACATTTAAACACATTAGTAGTTAAAACTGGGATTTATTTACATGTATTGACTTTCAAATAAATAATTACATGCTATTATAACTAAAGTTTTCATTAGAAGTAGCTACATATTTAAAAATCTCAATGAGATGAGTGGCGTTGTCTTATATATTTGCAAATCTCTTTCAGAAAAACACACTATATAAAAGCTACACTCAGCCTGCTCCTGTATTTCTGTGTGTACAATACCTTCTTTTAGTTAAAGAGTTCAGAAATAAACTAGTTTCACATAAATATGTAGTTAGAAAAGGAGGGAGATTTTAATAAGCTTTTAGGTGTCAATATTTTTGCATATGAACTGAAATTCTGCCCCTGGTAGATCTCCCCTCCCCCCTGGTTTTATTGGGTCATAACTGATAAATAAAAATTGCACATATTTAAGATATATTATACAATGTCTTGATATAATCGCCACAATTAAGTTAATTGATATATCCACGACTTCACATAGTTCCCTGAGTGTGTGTGTGTTGAGAACAATTAGTGAATTGTTAGTGAATTAGTGTTAATAACCATCTTAGTGAATAACTGGTAGTTTCTTAAATGCTAGTAGCAATGTGGGATCTGATGTGATATTAATAAACTTTTCATGCTTTAGATGTTGAAAACTATTGGCCCATCCAGCATGCATTTATGGCAAACAATTCTTAGCAAAGTAAGCATAAAGGCAAACTTCCTCAACTTGATAAAGAGCAACTAAAATGAAAACCTACAGGTAATATCATACTTAATGATGAAAAATGGAATGCTTTTCCCTTACGATCAGGTACAAGGCTAGAATGCCTGGTCTCACCACTCTATTCAACACAAACACCGTACCAGGAGTCACAAGGAGGGTGGCAAGGAGAGCAAAGTAAATAAAAGATATACAAGTTGGAAATGAATAAACAAAACTGTCTCTATTTGCAGATGACAATTATCAACATAGAAAATTTTGAGGATTCTCAAAAATATTCAAGAAGGAGTAATAGCAGCACAGGGATTGAGCCGGGTGTTTCTACATCCCAGCAATGAACATGTGGACACTAAAACTAAGAGCCTGGTGTCATTTGCAATTACGTAATATGAGTGAAATACACATGTAAAACTCTAACAAACACGTATATGACCTGTGTGTTGAAAACTACAAAACACTAATGGAATAAAGGAGAGTTAGATAAGTGAAGACACATATCGTGTTCCTGCATTGAAAGACTCAGTAGTGTTTAGATATCAAGTCTTCTCCAACTGATAGGAAGGTTTAGTGCAATTTCTATCAAAATACCAGCAATGTTTTTTGTAGACATAGAGAAACATTCTAAAATTTGTACAGAAAAGTACAAGCATTAGAATAGCTAGAATAATTTTGAGAAAGAAATAAAATGGGAAGAATCACCCTACCTAATTTAAAAACTTACTGTATAGCTACAGTAATGAAGACCGTATAATCAAGACAGTTTTCCACAGCGGTCTTGGTGGGAAACACACACATAGACACACAGGCCAGAGTAGAGAATTCAGAGATACAGCCGTGCACGTATAACCGATTTTTCCCCACAATTCAATGGAGGAAAGATAGTCTTATCGACAAATGAAGCTGGAGCAATTGGAAATTCAAAAGCAAAATGAAGAAGCACAAACTAAACCCAAAACTGTCCACAGAAATTACCCCAAATGGACCATACTGTTAAATTTAAAACACAAACCTATAAAACTTTTCAGGAAAAATGTGCCAGAAGATCTTTGGGACCTAGGGTTCAGCAAAGGAGTCGTACATAATAAAGATCAATAAAATAAAACATGATAAATTCAACTTCATCATATTTTAAAGCACCTGTTGTGTGAAAGATTCTGTTAAGAGGATGAGAAGGATAAGCCACAAAATAGAGGAAAATACTTGCAAATCCTGTTTGAAACTGTTCTTGTGGGCTCAGCACCTGTAGCTCAGTGGGTAGGGTGCCGGCCACATACCTTCCCTCCTCTCCCCTCTCTTCCCCTCTCTTTGTGGCCTCTCTTTAGCCGGGGCCAGCTAAACAATAATAGCAACTGCAACCAAAAAATAGGCGGGCATTATGGCGGGCACCTGTAGTCCCAGCTAGTGGGAGGCTGGGGCATGAGAATTGCTTAAGCCCAAAAATTTAAGGTTGCTGTGAGCTGTGACACCACAGCACTCTACCCAGGGCAACATAATGAGACTGTGTCTCAAAAAAAAGAAAGTGGTCTTGTGTCTAGAACATATAAAGGAGTCTCAAAAACCAGCAGGGATAAAACAGCCACTCCAAATGGAAAATGGGCAAAAGATATAGATTTTTTTCAACAAAGAGGATATGTGGATAGCAAATAAGCATAAGAAATATGTACAATGTCATTAGCCATTAGGAAAATCAAAACCATAATGAGATATCTCTACACACCCATCAGAACATGTAAAACTTAAAAAAATACAGAAACAATATTGAAGGCTGGAAAGGACGCTGCTGAGACTGTTAAACAAACGGCCTCTTCAGAAAAGATCTTAGAGAATTATACTACATGGCCCGAGAATCGCCCTCTTGGGCATTTAACTGGAGAAATAAAACCTTGTGTCCATGCAAAAATGCGCTCAGAAATGTTCATAGCAGCTTTATTTGTAATAGCTAAAATTGAAAACAACTCAAATTAACTTTTACATGTGGATGGTTAAACAAAGTGTCACACTGATACTGTGGAATACACATCAATGAAGAAGAATGAAACTATGAACAAAGACAGCTTCATTTCTCCCTTCACAATCTGTCTGCCTTGTGGGTCTTATTGCACTAGATGGGACTTTGAGGAAGATATTAAATAGAGGTGGTATGAGAAGGTCCCCTCGCTTGCTCTCAAGATTAACCCCTGATTTTTAATTGATTAGTTTAGAACATGAGTCAGTAAACCATATCCATTGTCAACTTCCTGCCTACTTTTAATAAAGTTTTATTGGAAGACCGTGGTTTGTTCATATGTTGCCCATGGAGGTTTTCTTGATGCAGTGGCAAAGTTGAGTAACTGGGATAGAAACCGATTGGTCTGCAAAGCCTAAAATAGTCTCTAGTTCTTTAAAGAAAAAATTTCTGACACCTGGCTTCTACCATTTGCAGTGATGATGATTAATTATACATTTGAATTCATTTTTATACTTTCCTTCATCATATTTAGTGTTTTTACTTGTTCTGCCTTATTTTTCTTCTTTATTCCTTATTCCATTTATTTTTTCTTTAAAGATTTGAAGAATTATTTTTCTGCTTAAATGTTCTTCTGTTTAAATTTTAGCAGAGTATAAAATTAATCACGATTCACCCCTCTGATTAACTTCAGTGCTTTGTGGAATGTGAACTCCTATCATTCCACTGGACACCCACGTCATTTCTGTTCATGATTTTAGGTCTCTTTGTAATAAGATCATGGATTAAACCGTATTATTACCATAATTTTTATACAGAAAATATTTTGAAAGATTCTTCTTTTCTTCCCCTCTCCTTTTCCTCTCCTCTCCT
>NW_003852565.1:1953107-1966656 GCF_000181295.1 Otolemur garnettii
TCCTCTCCCATCTCTTCCCTCTCCTCTCTTCTCCTTTTCTTTTCCTCCCCTCCCCTTTCCTCTTCTCTCCTCCCCTCCCCTCTCCTCTCCTCTCCTGTCCTCTCCTCTCCTCTTTTCTCCTCCCCTCACTTCCCCTCTCCTCTCCTCTCATCCCCTTCCCTCCCCTCCCCTCCCCTCTTCTCTCCTCTCCCCTCCCCTCTCCCCTCCCCTCTCCTCTCTTTTCTTTGCCTGTCAAATCTTTTTCCTCTGGCCCAGGGGTGTCCAAACGTTTTTCTTCTGTGCTGCACAATGAGAGCTGTCTTGGAACACACAGTAAATACACAAATGCTAACAAAAGCTGATGTGCAAAGGAAAAAGTACATGCATACTTTTCAGGGTATCCACTACCATAGAGAAGCACGATGGCCCTCAAATAATCTGCATGCAGTCTGCATGCATCTCAGGTTGGACACCCTTGCTAGTCTGTTTTTCTTTCTTTCTTCCAGTGAAGTTCACTGTGTTGATTTCAGTAGGAGATGTCTGCTGGAGTGGATGCCCTCAGTTTGTGGTTTTAGAACTTGGGATTTTTTTTTTTTAAACTGAAAAGATGTCTTGCTTTTTTACTCATTCTTGAAGTTGGTTTTACTAGTGGTCAAATTCTACCAGGCAGCTGTTGTCCGTCTGCACTTTGCAGATGGTTTTCCATGGGCTTCTACCTCGTGTTGCTGCTATTTAGCAAAATTTGCTGTTCCCTCTTTTAAAAAGGAATCCCAACTTTCTCTCTGCTGCCCTTTGAGCTTCTCCTTCTCTCCTTTTTCTCTCTCTCTTAGTGTTGCTGAGGTATACTCAGTGTGTCTAAGTATATATTTTTAAATTTTTTCCCTATGGGGAATGTGTTATGTGCATGTGTTTTTATTAATCTACGATTTTGTATTTTTAAGGAAGTTTTAAAAAATGTGTGGCTCTTGGCTTGGCACCTGTGGCTCAAGCGGCTAGGCTGCCAGCCATATGCATCTGAACTAGTGGGTTCGAACCCAGTCTGGGCCAGCCAAACAACAATGATGGCTACGACAACAACAACAACAAAATAGCTGGGCGTTGTTGTGTCCCACCTGCTTGGGAGGTGGAAGCAGAAGAATCTCTTGAGCCTAGGAGTTGGAGGTTGCTGTGAGCTGTGATGCTACAGCACTCTACCCAGGGGGACAGCTTGAGGCCCTGTCTCAAGAAAAAAAAATGTGTGGCTCTCCTTTGTTCTACTTCCTTTTTCCTTTTTTTTTTTTTTTTGAGACAGAATCTCACTATGTCACCCTGGGTAGAGTGCCGTGGCATCACAGCTCATAGCAACCTCAAACTCTTGGGCTCAAGCAGTTCTTTGCCTCAGCTTCCCCAGTAGCTGGGACTACAAGCACCTGACATGATGCCCAGCTATTTTTAGAGATGGGTTCTTGCTCTTGCTCAAGCTGGTCTCCAACTCCTGAGCTCAGGGCAATCCACCGACCTCAGCGTCCCCAAGTGCTTGGATTTTAGGTGTGAGCCACCATACCCCTCTAGCCAAGAATTTATTCTAAAGGAAGGCATTTATTTCCTAAAAGTTGTATTTGTTACATGTGTTAAATCTGCCTTGTTATTTGACAGTCTCTTGCTCCTTGCTGACTTTTCGTTCTATCATTTATATACATATGTCCCACAAACTTTTTGTCTTTAGAATGTATACAGTAATCCTAACTTTAGGATGTATTTAGCAATGCCTGTGTGGTTACTTTGTGTGGCTGTCTGAATATTCTGACTGTGAAGTCCCTGGAGGCTCTAATTTGTTTTTCCTAGGGCTGCCTTTCTCAGGAGCCTTCTGTTCTTGGTGTTGGCTAATTGTGTATCGGTGTGTGTGAATTCTGCAGGGTGTAAGGAGGATACTTGTCTATAGTGAGGACTTTTTGTTTCCATTTGTGTTGGGTTTACCAAACAGGGTTTACAGTAATCTAATTTTGTTGTAACTTTTGATTTTCTTTCTGACCAAGAAGGTGGGGTCAAGCCGATTCCCAGATCCAAGGCAGTCCTACGGCCTCGGGGTGGCTGTGGTGAACGCCTCTCTTTCTCCTCCTCCTCCTCCTCCTTCTTCCTCCTCAAGTTCTTCTCCAGAAGACACAGAAAGCCAAAACCTTTCCTCTGCTGGAAAGCAATATTAAAAAAAATTATTATCTTTTTTATTTTTAATTTTATATGTACATAATAGTTGTATATATTTAAAGGAAACGTGATGTTTTGATACAGGTAAATTGACCAAACTGGGGCATTTGGGGTGTCCCTCCCCTCAAGCCGTATCTTATCTTGTGTTGACCACATCCCAATTCCACTCCTGGGCTACGTGATAAGGTCCTTTAGGTACATTAGTCACTCCCTGTGAGTATTGTTCACTCTATCAGATTCTATTTTTGCACCCGTTAACCATCTCCACTTTATCCCATGCTGCCCACCACCTTTGCCAGCCTCTAGTAACTATTATTCTACTCTCTGTCTCCAGGAGATCAATTATTTTAATATTTAGCTCCCACGTATGAGTGAGAACCCAGCTGCTCCTACAAGATTTGTCTTTCTGTGTTGACTTACCTCACTTAACGTAATGTTCTCCAGTTCCATCCATGTTGTTGTAAATGGAAAGATTTCGTCCTTTTTAACAGCTACTTAATATTCCACTGTGTGTAGATGTACCACAGTTTCTTTATCCATTCACCCACTGACAGACACTTAGGTTGATTCCAAATCCTGGCTATTATGAATAGGGCTGTGATAAATATGGGGGTGCAGATACCTTTTCAACACACTGATTTCCCTTCTTTTAAGTATATGTGTAGCTGTGCGTGGGATTGCTGGACTATGTGTCAGTTCTATTTCTGGTTTTGTGAGGACCCTCCATGCTCTTCTCCATAGTGTTTGCACTAATTTGCATTCCCACCAACAGTGTATGAGGGTGAAGGTTCTTCACGCCCTTCCAGTATTCATTATTGCCCATCTCTTTGATAGAAGTTATTTGACCTGTGGTGAGATAATATCTCATTACAGTTTTTATTTGCATTTCTCTGATGACTGAGGATGTTGAGCATTTTTTCATATCCCAGTTGGCCATTTGTATGTATTCTTTTGAGAAATGTTTTGAGATCTTTTGCCCATTTTTAAACTGGATTATTTGATCGTTTCCTTTGAGTTATTAGAGCAGCTGTGTATTCTGGTTATCCCTTGTCAGGTGAGTACTTTGCAAATATTTCCCCCCATTCTGTAGGTTGTCTCTGCACTCTGTTCATTGTGTGCTTGGCTGCGCAGAAGCTCTTTAGCTTCTTGTGATTCTGTCTGTCCACTTGGCTTTGGCTGTCTCTGCTGTGGAGAGATTACTCCTGATGCCCTTGGCCAGGCCAAAGTCCTAGGGTTTTCTTTTAGTAGTTTCCTAGTTTTGGGTCTTAGAACTTAGTCTTAACTCCATTTTGATTTGATGTTTGTATATGGCATGAGATAAGGGCCTAGTTTCATCCTTTTGCACGTGGATATCCAAAAGTCGGAAAGCAGCTTTTCATCTGGCCCTCCCTTTCTCTAAGTGCATAGACGTTACGTATTCTGATTCATTATGGAAATATCAGGTTGAGCCCCTACTTTTCTTGGGCCCAGTGTATAATCTTCCATTTGTCCAGTAACTACTCAGCTCTTTCAGCTCACTGTTTGCTTCAGCTTCACCCTTTTGTTATTTGGATATCTTTATAATGCTTAAATCAGGGCTTTTGGTGTGCCTGTCATTGTAACCAGTGGGTAAGTGTTTATCCCATACCTCCCCAAGATAATTCTGAAAAAGGACTCACTCTTTTAGATATCAAGATTTATGATAAAGATATGGCAAATTAAATAATTGGGAATCGATGCAAGGACACAGAAATTTACCACCGGGAATAGCAGGAATAGCAATGCGTGACCACATGGTGTAACACAAAGGGGGACCGGGCAGGGCAGCTCACGCCTGTAATCCCAGCTCTCTGGAGGCCGAGGTGGGTGGATCCTTTGAGCTCACGAGTTCGAGACCAACCTGAGCAAAAGCGAGCCCCTGTCTCTATTAAAAATAGAAATACTGAGGCAAGAGGATCACTTGAGCCCAAGAGCTAGAGGTTGTCATGAGCTGTGATGGCATAGCACTCTATCCCGGGTGACAGCTTGAGACTCTGTCTCAAAAACAAAAACACAGAGAGAGACACCTCAATGCAGCAGGGAAGGAACTGTCTTTTTCAGTCAGTGGTGTTGGTTCCATTTCTTACTCATGTTGAAAAAATTAAAATCCCACCCGACCTCACACCACTCACAAAAATCAATTCCCAGTGAACTGAACATCGAAAGTCAAAAAGGACAAGACTGATAAAAGGAACTATATTTAAATGTAGAAATTTCATTAGCAAAATCCAATGAATAAGAAAAATATTTGCAAAAATTATAGCCATCAAAAGTACTTGTGATGTTCAAGATCCCTAAAAGGACCTTTAAAAATAGAAAAAAATCAACAGATTTATAAAGGTTCTTCAGCAAAGATGGTTTTTGTCAATACCAAGATTTGTATTTGTCAATGTTCTGCAGAGAAACAGAACAAAGAACCAAGAGGATGTGTAGGATATAGAGAGATATATAGAAAGAGATTTCTTATAAAGCTTGTGCCATTGCGGATGCTGAGAAGTCCCAGGGAATGATGCCTGTGAGCCGCAGGTCCAAGAAAGCCTGTGGTCTGGGTCCAGTCTGAGGGTCTGAGAGCCAGAGGAGCCAATTGTGTGTTCCCAGTGTGAGTCCCAAAGCTGGAGAGCCAGGAATGCTGGTGTCTGAGGACGGGAGAGGACAGAGGGCCCAGCTTCAGAAGGAAGAGTGGATTCCTCCTTCATCTGCCTTTCTGTTCTGTCTGAGCTCTCCATGGATTTGATGTTCACCAGTAGTGGAGAGGGCAATGTTCTTCACCAATCCAATGCTAATCTCTTCCATAAACACCCGCACAGACAGTCCCAGAAGTAATATTTCACCAGCTGTCTGGGCATCCCTTAGCCCAGTTCAGTGACACAGAAAATTAACCATCACAGCATCCACATGGGAAGGAAGGACAAGATGGGTGCTCTGTGTCATTCATCCCCTGGGAAATATGCACTAAACCACAGAGAGAGACCACTCCTTGTTCATTCAGGCAGAGAGCATGGCTTCCATTCAATGCACTGGCAAAGATGTGGAGTGGTCGGAGCATCCTATATAGCAGGAAGCAGCACCTTCAGTATTAGGGCCATGACATAGGGGCCCAGGGCCACCCCTAAAGTCAGTGTGCATAGGAAAATGGGAAACTGTAGCTAAACGTACCTTTATTTGCGAAATATTCATTAACAATTTTACAAAATAATTGTAAAATATTCTCTATTTTGGCCACCTCTTTGTAAAATTTTATAATAAATATTGTGTAAATAAAAGTATGTTTAGCTACAATTTCCCATTTTCTCATGTGTGGAGACTCTGATGGTGACTTCTGGGACCCCTGTATGAATGAATGCACATATGTACTCCCAAAGAATAGGCACAAGAATGGTTTTAACAGGATTATTCACAATAGCCCAATCAGGAAATAACTCAAGTAAGTCATTAAATACAAAATGTCTGATTTTGAATCAAAATTTTAGTTTACTGCATCTCAAACAAGATACAGCACAGTTAAAAATACTGCATGGCTGAGGACAACTGTTCTTCTTCCAATGTGGTATAGAGAGGCCAAGACTAGACAGGACAGCCTGTGTCTAGGCACGTACTTTGAATTGTGCTGTATCAGGTTCAATGGAAGTAGCTGCGGTTCTCAGTGAGTTCCCAAGGAGCTCATCTGATATTCGGTTCTAATTTTACTCTTTTTTTTTTTTTTGAGACAGAGCCTCAAGCTATCCCCTTGGGTAGAGTGCCATGGCATTACAGCTCACAGCAACCTCCAACTCCTGGGCTCAAGCGAGTCTCCTGCCTCCGCCTCCCAAGTAGCTGGGACCACAGGCGCCCGCCACAACGCCCGGCTATTTTTTGGTTGCAGCCGTCATTGCTGTTTGGCGGGTCCGGGCTGGGGATTCGAACCCGCCACCTTAGGTGTACATGGCTGGCGCCTTAGCCGGTTGAGCTATAGGCGCCGAGCCTCTAATTTTACTCTTAATGTGCTTTCATTCTGTAAAATAATTGCTCACAAATGTGGGTGCTACCAAAAAGCAATGACAGAATGTAGCGTGATAGTGAAGTGAGGGGAGACAGCGTCTGTAAAAGTCTGGTAGAGAGAGGTGATGGTGTTTTTTCTTTCAGTCAAAGGTCAGGGTGCAGCTCCATGCACCCCATTTGAAAATTGGCACATAACGACATACTTAAGTCAACTGAAAACGGAGTCACAGATGCACCAAATACTGATGATTTCCCCCCAAATCTTGAAATCCATTTTCAAATTTTACTATTAAATCACAAAGCAGGGCCGCGTATTTCTTGCTGTTCACAGGACTGTGTTTAGCTAACATGTCAAAATGCATAAGATTGTTTGCCTTAACTTGAGCTTGCCATGAAGTCAATCCATTTGAGAGATTGTATTGTAATCTGGCTTTCACCCTGAAAATGCAGATTTAATTCATTTCAATGAGCAGTGCAATCCACTAAAAAATGCTAAATCTGTAAACCTGTTTTCTTTATCAAGTTCTGGCACGAATTTGGTTTTTGATACCATAAATGACTTGATAACATGTCGCAAATTGTCAATCTTTTCAACGCTTGTCTTCCACTTAGTCATCTTACTATGCTGTCTCCACAGTCAACATCAAAGACTTCTAAGGAATTCCTGGAATTGGCAATGAGTCAATCCTTTGGCTCTTATGAAATTCACAGTCTTGATGGCGATTTGGTAGATGTTATCCATTTTTAAAGCTTTTGTGCCTAAATTTCCCTGATGTGCTGTGCAGTAGTACTTTATCAAATGAGAGTTGGGTGGCAGCTGCATCATCTTCTATTAATTGTGCAAGTCCTTGCTTTACCTCCCATCTGTGGGGCACCACCATTAACTGTATCAGATGTGTTGACAATGGACAAAGAAAATCGCTTTAGCGTATATTTTACTGCTTCGTATAAATTCCTTGATTTAGATGTGTCTTTTAATGGCACTCACTGCCAAAGCCATTTCTTCAGGGACATTACATTCACCATCAAAACGTCTAATAAAAATGACAAATTGAGCCATGCTTGCTGTCACCCATCACCAAAACATAAAACTAAAACCTCACAGCTTTACTGTCCAAACTTCTTTCAGTAGATTTTCCACTTCTTCAATTGGCCTGGCCGTGGTCTGGTGAGACAAACTTATTTTAGGAATACTTCCCCCCCCACCGCTTTCGTCCAGGGCAAATTATATCTCCTGGGGTTTTCATATATAAACTCATCATTGGTAAATGGTTTTGATTTTTCTGCTGTTAAATATGCTACCACACAACTAGCTTTTACAATGGAATCCATCTGAGTTGTAACTTTGAAAAAAAATCTTCTTGAGAAGGCAGACTTGTTCTCAGTTCTGTAAATTTTCTTTACAACATCCTTCATACACATAGAATTTGGCAGCACACACTTGCATATCATGCTTTTTCAAATTGTAGTCTCTGAAACCTTGCAGAAATTGCCTACAAATTAAGCAGAGAGCTTTACTATTTGCATCGATAAAAAGGTAGTCAGCTGTCCGCTTTTCATTGAACAATCCTCCTTCATTTGTAATTTTTCTTTTTTAGGGGGTTCTGGGTTTCGTTGATACATTGTAGAAGCCATGCCAAGATTAAATAATAACGACAGATAAATTACTATATTTACTTTTAATTATGAAAATTAATTGGCAGGAAAACAGAGAGGAAGGTTTGGGGCTTGCACATCTTAATAATCAAATAAAAATTTGACTCGCCTGACTACTAAATCACACTGAACGCCTAACATTGCAATGACTGGTTGACATATTATTGATAATCTCTGCCTTGCCAAGTCACCACAAGCGCAGGTAATGTCTGATGGTGTCAATTCAACTGTCTGTGCTTGGAAGGTAACACTCTGGAAGCCGCACCCCACGTAAAACTGAAGCCACACATGGGCACAAGCAGCGAGAGTGCAAGCCTGTTTATTTTACAGGACATTGCTATGTGACGTTGTTGTCTACAAATTTTGTGCTCAAGAACCACACGGTAGAGTTCCACTAAAAGTCACCAAAAAACCCACATGATGTTTTAAGTAATGTTACGATTTTGTGTTGGTCCACATTAACAGCCGTCCTGTGCAGCGTGCTGTCCCCGGGCCGCAGGTTGGACACCCCTGGCCTAAACTATTGATACTGTCGTGCCATCTTAGCAGTGGCTCATGTGTACCAGCAGCAAAGAAGCCAGGAGAGCAGGTGAGATGAAGTCACAAGAGGGGCTTCCCCACGGCTTGTTGAGAATTGAGTCTGTTTCTTTGGAAGAAGTGCTGGTCAGTGGCTGCAAGGTCTGGTGAATATGGTGGATGACAGAGAGTCCAGCTTCCCTCGTCTGAGCAGCACTGTTTGCGTGACCTGTGGTCCAGCATCGTCTTGTGAGAAGACTGGCCTGTCTCACTGGCCAGTCTTGGCTGCCTTGTCACAAGAGTCCTCATCATTCATCTGGGGGTCACAGTAGACCCTGTGCTGTAATTGAAGGTTTCCTAGAGCTGGTGGATAACACCAGCGCGGGAGCCCTAGACACCATTGCTTTTTTTTTTATGACTATTCCGTTTTGGACTGTGTTTCAGCACTTCATCCTCATCCAACCCTTGCGCCAAGTTCTTGCGATTGTTGTAAAGACTCCATTTTCCATCATGCTTAACAATACGGTATAGAAATGTTTTGCTTTTGTGTTGTGACAGCAGAGAAAGGCAAGCTTCAAGACGATTTCTCTTCTGATGCTGGTTCAATTCAGGCAGAAGGCTCTATCCAGCTTCTTTATCTTGCCGATTGGTTTCAGGTGGTCCAATATTGTTGGACTAGCAGTGTCAAACCTTGCTGCTAACTCACGGGTAGGTTGAGATGGATTCGCTCTAGAGCTTTCAGCTCATCGATATCCACCTTCGTCTTGATTCACCCACATGGCTCGTTTCTGAGATTAAAATCATCACAATGGAACTTCTCAAACTGTGAACGTACTGTGTGTTCACTGGCCACGTCCCTCCCAAACACTTTGTTGGTATTTTGAGCTGTCTGCATTGTATTGGTTCCATGCTGGAACTCATATTAGAAAATAACACGAATTTTTGACTTATCCATGGTTTCGCAAAAATTGCTCTAAAAGATATTTGAAAGATAATCACACGTCAAAACTTGCGGGTGAAAGACCGAGGAGGCACCTTCCCAATAAAAATAAACCAAGAAGCATGAAAGCAAAATGTCAGAGACACCAACTGTCCAACCTAGTCTTCAAGGAAATCAGACATTTCATGCTTAATAACCTATAGAACGGGATGGATCAATAAATGATGTTATGTTCATACAATCTGATGTCATATAGCAGTAAAAATCAATGAACGACTGTTCTATGTAGCAACATACAAAAAAATATCCTAAGCAAATGTCGGGCACAGAAGAATGTTTATTTATATGAAGTTCAAAAACAGGCAAAAATAACATACAATTTTAGAAGTGACCAGGGTGGCTCGGCGCCTGTGACTCAAGTGGCTAAGGTGCCAGCCACATACACCTAAGGTGGCGGGTTCGAATCCAGCCCAGGCCTGCCAAACAACAATGACGGATGCAACCAAAAAAACAGCTGGGCGCTGTGGCGGCGGCTGTGGTCCCAGCTACTTGGGAGGCTGAGGCAAGAGACTCGCTTGAGCCCAGGAGTTGGAGGTTGCTATGAGCTGTGATGCCACAGCACTCTGCCCAGGGGGACAGCTTGAGGCTCTGTCTCAAAAAAAAAAAAAAGAAGTGACCAGGGTGGTTTCCCTTTGGAGAAAGGAGGAATTATAACTGGGAAGAGACACATGGAAACATTAAGGGCCGGGGCAAGGGTGACAGTGCTTTCTGCGTGGTAGTGTCATCAACCTGCTCACTGTGATATGTGAGCTTTTCACTTTTGTGAGTGTGTGTCTCATCTATGTGAACATTTAAAAATATGTAACATTCTGGGTGGCACCTGTGGCTCAAAGGAGTAGGGCACCAGCCCCATTTACAGGAGGTGGTGGGTTCCAACTCAGCCCTGGCCAAAAAGAAAAAAAAAACTGCAAAAATATTTCACATTCCAGTACATTAGAGTCTCTGAAGGGTGTCCTTTTAGTTTTACAAATGACTGCTCTGTTTAACTATCTGCAGTACGCGCCCATTGCATTACAGAGGGGGTGTTGGAAGTCACTTTTACTTCTTAATTCTCTAGAGGATTTTGCAATTAAAGTTTTTGAAATCAGGTAAATATGAAAGTAACAGAAGAAAAATGGGTAGACTTGCTGGAACTCCTGGCTCGGGAAGGTTTTTTGGGCAGGTCGCTGCTCCTGTTGCAGGGGCCTGATCTGTGTCAACCTCCACCCAGACTGGACCCCCCACCTGTCCCTTCTCAGGTTTCCATAACTTCCTCAATGCCTCCAATTTGTGGTGTAAACCTACCATGCTTAGGTTTCAGAATCTGGATTGGTCTTGGGGACTCTGGATCTGACCCTCCAAGAGCTGGGACTGGAGGAGCGTCGGGGAGGGAAGAATTTGGAAGCTGCCAGGCCAGGTACCTGCCCGGGGGCTAGTGGTTTGAAATCTCCTGCTTCAGTTACTCCCTTTGTTAAGCTGAGTTCATTATATTTCAGCCTGTGGTGCTTGTAAGGATTAAATGCATTCACGGCTGACGCAAATGCCAGATCAATTCTCTCCTTTTCTCTTTGATACAGTGGTTTAAATTTTGATTATCAGAGAAGAAAGCTCAGGTTAGAGCACAGTGTGATTCCGTGCTCTCGGCTCGTAAGAGTGTTCTGTGTGGGAAAGGAAAAGATTCCGTTTTCTCAGAACTGGCACGAGAGGATGGGCTCAGCTGCCCACGCAGACCTCTGGAACACAATTTCAAGTGCAGGGACTACGTTTCTGCAGACTATGCCCAGGCCCTGCAGACTATGCCCAGGCCCTGCAGACTATGCCCAGGCCCTGCAGACTATGCCCAGGCCCTGCAGACAGGAGCGGCCATCTGCCCCAAACAACAAAACGTGAACATGTAGTTTTCTGTTACATAGTCACACGTTGCTTACTGATGGGGATGTGTCTTGGCAGATGCGTTGTTAGGTGATGTTGTTGGGCACACATCATAGATCGTTCTCACACGAGTCTAGGTGGTGTGGCCGCAGGCATATCTAGGCAATGTGGGGTAAGCTCTGGCTCTCAGGCTACAAACACCCGTAGCAGGTTACTGTGCCAAACACTGCACTCAACAGTAACACAGTGGTAAGTGTTTATGTACATCAGTGCATTTAACCACAGAAAATGTACAGTAAAAAAAAAATACAGTTCAAACAACTTGGTGCACCGTCTAGGGCACATACCATGAATGGAGTTTGCAAGTTAGGAAGTTGCTCTGGGTGGGTCAGTGAGAGAAACACTGCTTTCGGGCTACCCTGAATGTATTTAAAAATTAAGTAATTTCACTAAGACATTATGACAGTTATGATGTCACTTGGCAGTAGGAGATTTTCAGCTCCACGATACCGTTACGGGGCCGCCCGCCATCACACGTGCAACCACTCTTGAGCAAGGCGTTGCTGTGGGATGTGCACCTGCGTCCCTGGAACTGCACCTGCTGGACCTGTGTGGCTTCTCTCTTCTCAAGTCACAGTGAGCTGGCCCAGTGAAACACGGGACTACCCAGTGAGGACAAAGAAAATCCCCCTATACGCTGTGGGATAGGTCTGAGCTTGGGTTTCCATTGACCCAGTAGATAAAAAATTACTAATGTTTTCTCTATGTTTTATTGCATTTGTCTTTGATATTACTCAGACATGCCGGGTGATCCTTGGACAAGATGCTGGAGGATCTTTGACTGTCCTTGTTTACTACGTATAATGTTCAGGCTGGGTGAGGGGGCTCACACCTGTAACCCTAGCACTCTGGGAGGCTTAGGCAGGTGGATTGCTTGAGCTCACGAGTTCGAGACCAACCTGAGCAAAAGTGAGACCCTGTCTCTACTAAAAATAGAAAAACTGAGGCAAGAGGATCACTCAAGCCTAAGAGCTGGAGGTTGCTGTGAGCTATGATGCCACTGCACTCTACCCAGGGCTACAGCTCGAGACCCTGTCCCCCGTTCCTTCCAAATGTTCAGTCTTTATCTTTTCTGGCTTATTTGAAGGAGCTAAAAGTATAACACATATTTTGTGGATCTATGAGGCTGGGAAATACATTAATTTATGTACCATTTACCTTATGTCAAGTTTCAGGAAGTCATGTAAGATGAGGAACTGGGAAGAGCACATGATTTGCCAAGATAAACCCGAGCTTCAGCCCAGGCTGCCCTGTAATTAACCTCAGAGACTCGAACACCTGACTTAGCCTGTCTGCAGTGCTATAGGCTGCTCCCTGAAAATGGGGGGCCTACCTCTCCATCACAGCTTGACAAGGAAAGTCCTCTGACAGACACAAAGTAATTCCTACATGTGACCACGTCACTCAGAGCACCATTCCCATTTGGAAGACCATTTTGTCTTTGATTATTAGGAATTTTCACAACTAAAAACTTGGATTAGTATTCAACGTAGCGAGACATATTTGTGAATTTAGTTTACCGGCCCACAAAATGTGATGTTGATTTGTTATTTTACTGTGGCCGAAGTGTTGTCTGATCACCCAAAGTCACGCTGCACTCCACAAGCGCAGGCACCCCTGTTCTGCTGCTGTGACCCACAGATTGGCTCTGCTGACTGCAACCCGCCCTGTGCCCAGACCGGTTTCCTCTGGCCCCACAGTTAGCAGATCGTGCACAGATTCAGTTTGCTTATTGTTGGCCTAAAACAAATGCTAATTTAAATTAGGGAAAAGGAAGATTTACAAAAAAATACAAACCCTTATGTTTCTATTTTGCCCAGAAACCAACACTTTAGGGTTATTCACAGGTGGAGAGTGTGGAGCCTGTTAGAGTCACCCAGATGGCAGTAGTAACATTTTATTTTATTTATCTATTTTTGTTTAGCAGGCCCTGGCCAGGTTTGAACCCACCAGTAGTAATATTTTAAATCTGACTGGAGTTCACTCTGTATGTATATAATGTTGCTACAATTCTAAACCCTTTTAACATAAATGCAAAAAAAAAAAATAAGATTAAATGGGCTATATACTATTCAGCTTATGGATGAAAATACATGTTGTATTTAGTTTGTAAGATTTGCACTATTTCCTGTTTCTTTGGTAAATATTTAAATGAATTTTCTTTAAATTTTTGATGTGTCCAATCACTGCTGGTGAAATTTGAATATTCTCAAGCATCTTGCACGAAATACTAAAACTAGAAGAAAACACGACTTGGGGAAATGTCGCCCAGACAGGAAGCTCCATCTTGGTTTTCTTTTTTTTTTT
>NW_003852565.1:1966914-1972780 GCF_000181295.1 Otolemur garnettii
GGCGCCGAGCCCCATCTTGGTCTTCTACGTGGATTTTCACCACACACTTGGCCACTTACCCTGGAAGTTTGCATCTCTTGAAACATGAATAAAAGATGCCTGTGGGCTTCAGTTATGTTATTTTCACATTTAAAAGAGAAACAGGGTCCAGCATGGTGGCTCATGCCTGTAATCCTAGCACTGCGGGAGGCCAAGGCAGGTGCATCTCTTGAGCCCAGGAGTTTGAGGCCACTGTGAGCTGTCATCAGGCCCCTGCATCCCAGTCTGGGTGACAGAGCAAGACCCTGTCTCTGAAAACGTTTTTTGTAAAAGGTGAAACATTATCAAGTTTCAAACACTCATTTGTTTGAATTGAAAAACACAAGGAATGAAGTTGGTTAAGCATAGAGTCCATTGTGACAGAGTGACATGTAGTATCAATGGGTGACGTTTCACTTCTGAAAGTAGATGAAGATGATCAGTCACAACCAGGAATTAGCATACGAATTTGGGGCCTAATGTGGCTGCCTCAAATTTTCAGATGGGACAAAAGCAGGTATAAAATTAAACAAACAGAAAAGGAAACAAAGTATCAAACCAGTGAAATAAAATGAAAAACAAGGCAATAAAGTCCTGTCGTGTAGAAGGCCTGGCTCCCCCTGTTTGAGTGGCCCCGGGTGGGACCACTTGGGAGTCTCCAAGTGAAACTTCTTAGGGTCACACTGCTTTGTCTGGGTCTCTGTCTTGAAGGAAGCCTGTGCTAGTTCTCCATGTCCAGAATTTCTGGTGCTATGGTAAACGCCTGCCGTCCCTTCCAAAATTCCACATGAGCCTACTGATGCAAAGCTGTATTTAAAAAGCAACTGTCATTGTAATATCTGTAAACCCTTAATTTTTCCAACATTTCACCTACGTGGGCAGAGGCTTTCTATTTGTAAACCCATAATTTTTCAAGAACTTCCCATATGTGGGTAGAGTCTGTTTGTCTGCAGGGCCGATACGAGAGGACAAGATTCCTGTGACAAAGGGCGGCTGCGTTCTTGTTCAAATTCAGGGCAGCTTCTGGTTAGGATAGTCTATTCTTTGACGTTCTTTCAGAAGACCATCTGTTTGTTTACTTAACGTTGGAAGTGACTTTACCTAACCACAGTCCTGTAGAAACCAGGCGGTTCTCTGCTAAAAGTGTGCTGATTCCCGTGACACTGTAAAGACAAAGCTCACAGCAGCAAGTATTTGGGATATGTGCGTGACAGTCAGGGTCTTGTGGGTGTCCCCTGCTGAACAGGCAGCACAATTCTGAAATAAGGGGAGAGCCAGACGGGTTTAGGACTAAGGGACGGGTTAGGAGGCCTGGGCACGATTCATTGACTAGAACTTCAGTCTTCTCATAGCATTTGATTAAGCTTTCAGTCCCCAATTCACTATCTTTGGGGGAACTTTTATACACAGTCTTCCGTGACTGGAAATGCCTTCCATAATTTTATTTAAAGAAAAAGTGTTATGCAAGGAATTACCTGAGAAAAGTACCTACATTAAGAAGTCATTAAGTCACTAAATTACTTCCAGATCCATTCTCTGAAGAGTAGAAAGTTATAAAGCCCAAAGTTAACACACCTTGGAAGGAAGCAGACTGCCACCTGTGTGCCCACAGGGTACTCCCACCCTGGGGCAGCACAGGGCGCCAGGACCCTGCCCAAGTCCTTCCTGGGCTGACTCTGACCACGAGCGCAGGTGCCTGCAGCCTGGGGCCCATTCGCGGGCCTCACCAACCAAAGCATCCACCATTTTCCACTCCCCCTTCCTGATTCCATCTGTTGCTGTCCAATGATGCCGTCTGTGTCACCAGGCATGCTGACTGCTGCCCATCTGTAAGGCAGCATGCCCTTTGTGTCTAGTTGGAGTTCTGTGGACATGTGGCTGTCCCTGTTGAAGGTCCCTCAGGCTCGTTCCACCTGCTGACCCTCACCGGCTCAGCCTGGGGATGGTAGGAGGCAAGTCCAAGGGTCACCCCGAGACAGGGGTGACTGGAGTCTTCTTTCTCCTTTGAACCAGGCACTCTGCTCTCTCCCAGAGACCTCAGTCCCCTGCCAAAAAAGAAAAAAAAAATTTTCCGATGGTAGAATTCAATGCAGTTGTGGTATCTAAATCAGGAAAAAGACATATTTTTAGGGAGTTCTTTCTTAATGTTCCCAAATCATAAGGGAGTTAGTCTTGAGTTTTTTCTACCCATGAGGCCGGCTTTACTATACCCTCATTGTGTGGAAACAGTCCTCAAACTCTGACTCTTTGAAATGGAATTTTTAAGCCATTTCCCCTCATTTTTTCCTAATATAAAGTTAATTAAAATTTTAAAATTAATAACCTTAATAATCAATAAATCAATAATTTTATAATGTATATTATAAATATTTAAAACATTCTTACATTAAATTATTTTAATTAACCTAGTAATACATCTGATACCCATTAATTTAATAACTAATCAAGTTATTCATTTTCCTCTACTATTTACTTTATATGCCACTTGTTGTGATTCTCGTAGGTCATATTTTTCAAAGGTGTAATTTTCTAAATATTTTTTATTTTCCTTTTAGATCAAACTTTTTAAATGGGAAGATTGTTAAGGTATAGGTAGGGAGATATGATGTTGTTTGTTTATCTAATTCTTTTCTAGTTTAATTGCATGGCACATTCTTTCTTTCTTCATGACTTACAGTTTTTCTTTCTTTCTTTTTTTTTTCTTGAGACAGAGTGTCACTGTGTCACCCTGGGTAGAGTGCCGTGGCATCACAGTTCACAGCTACCTCAAACTCTTGGGCTTAAGTGATTCTCTCGCCTGAGCCTCCCAAGCAGCTGGGACCACAGGTGCCCGCCATGATGCCCGGCAATCTTTATTTTTGCTGTTGTAGTTGTCACTGTTGTCCAGCCGGCCTGGGCCAGGTTGGAACCCATGTGGCCAGTGCCCTACCCACTGAGCCATGGGCGCTGAGCCAACTTGCAGTTCTAATGGCAGAGTTTTGAGGTTAACATATTTCTATTAGAGTAAACGTATTGCATAATTTTAGATCTTTTAAACCCTAACTCATGTTTAACTCTACCCATGGGGCCGGCTTTGCTGTGCGCTCTGTGTGGAAAACTGGCTTTGTGTTAGTGAGGGATGTTAATGCTTCCTATTACTACTTTCTGTTTCTCTCAAGCTCTCTTTAACTTTCTGTGTTAAAAACGTGTTGCTTTTTTATTTGGTGCACAGATTTGTTTCCTTTTTTTTGATGTACAGATATTAATAACTTTAACATATTCTTAAGGCAATGTAGCCTTTTATAAAAATAGTCTTCTTTTTATTAGATTATATAACTTTTCTGATATGAAAGTCACAATTCTCCACTTAAAAACAATTAGTATATTTCTTTTTATAGAGCAGTTTTATGCTGACACAGAAATGGAGCAGAGAGGACATGGTGTCCCTGAAGGCCCCTTCCGTCACGCAACAGTCTCCCCTGTCACTGACACCTTGCCGGGATGAGGGGCACTTGTTACTTCTGATGAACCTGCATTTACACATCCTCACCGCATGGAGTCCTCAGGTTACATTAGGGTTCACTCTGGTGTTTCCTATGAGTTTGAACAAATGTGTAGTGACACTTGTCCTCCGTTACAGCCCCATGCAGATGAGTGTCACCACCCTAAGAAACTCTGGGCCTCCACCTGTTCACCCTTCCTGCCCCTGGTGACCGTGGATCTTTTTCTTGCCTCCATAGTTTTGCCTTTTCCAGAATGTTATACAGTTGCAAGCGTATAATATGTCTCCTTTCAGATGGGCCTCTTTAACCTCGGCACTGTATTCAATACACAGATCAAAATGTAACTAGCTGTTTCCCACAAATTTAATAGTTTTCTAAGATGATTCACTTCAAATTTTTAAAAATCTTTAGTTTTTCTTTGATCCATGGGTTGATTTCCAAGCAATTAACAATTTTGTATTCATCTTTTGCCATTGGTTTAAATTAATTTTAATATCAGTTAATTAATTTTAAAATCAATTAATTTTGGGAGATGTTTGGTATTACTTCTTCCTTTGAAATTTACTGAGGTGGGCATTAAGGAAGCATAACACATGTAAGCGTTCCCCATGACTTTGCAGGGAACACGGACTGTGTGTAACACATGTAAATGTTCCCCATGACCTTGGGGGAACACGGACTATGCCTTGCTGGGCGGAGTGTTCTGTCTACACGCATAAGGTCAATCTTTTAAGTATGGTGCTTACGTTTTCTCTAGCTTCACTAGTATTTTATCTGTTTACATTAATGGGTAGAGAAGCGTAGAGAAGTGTAATAACATTCTCATGTCATTATTATAGATTAATCTGTTTTATCTCACATTCTGGAAATGTTTGCTTTATAACGTTTATGAATGTGATTTTACCTGAGTACAAATTTCAGAAAGTTTATCTTTTCAGTGAATTGGACAGTTTTTTATTCTAAAATATCCATTTGATTTTAAGTAATGATTTTGCCTTGAAGTCTATTTTACTGAAATATGGCTATACCAGTTTTCATTTGGGGAGTCACTCCAGATTTATCTTTCTTCTTTATTTTTCACCTTTCTGTTGAGTTTAATAATAGTAGAAATAGCCACCCTTATAAGCAAAAATAATTAATATTGATATATCCTATGGCAGAAGTGCCTTTTATAAACCAGATGTTCGATATTGCTGTTTGTAAAATGCACAATCTAAGGATTGTTTCCTTTGAAGAGGATTATTTCTGGGTTCCCACTGAGGAGAGTCCCACTGTCTTTTAGTAATATTTTAGATGCTCCAAAGCATTAAAACAAGAAAGGAAAGGAAGGGCAAGTGTATTATCTTCAAGTGCTGTGATTACATACAGAGAAAGCCCGAACACTGAACTGAATACTGTATTCGAAGTTATTTTTAATAGTTTACAAAGATGCTAGCTACTCAGCTAATTTATGTTTTAGGGAAACCTTATAAATTGTCAAGAAGCATGTAAAAATACAAAGAGAATAATCTCCTTCACATCCAAGGCATAATTAACAAAACATCTTAGGTCTAACGTACATGTGCTATGGTTTGAATGAATATCATCACAGACTGTCACAGAAGATGGAGACTTGACTTGGAAGAGGGACAGTGTGTATATTTGAAGGGGAAAACATTGAAAGTACGTTGATTTTCTTAAGTTTTGTTTTACTCCATCCAATAGTTGAGCAAGCCCTAAGTTACGCTATTAGTGGTACCATCCAGCACGTTCTCCGTCACTGCAGTCTGCCACATCCCTGCAGTGAGCTGTATAATAAATGGAGCATTAGTTAGAAGGTGGAAGTCTTGCTTTGAATATTTTGTGCGCTGCACACCCTTTGTGAAGCATTAACACTGGTCCTTTCAGATATGTGTATGATTCTGTATCTCACTATAATATTTGACATTTATTAGAACACAAAAAGGACGGCAAAGTAGAAAATGTCCACAAAGGTGCAGAGAAACTGTCCTTTTGGAGAATGAAGTTCAGCTTGCAAAATTTCACCCTGTTGTCATCAACTCGAATTCTGTGGGTCTGGATCTGCCGTTCAATCCTAGTTAGCCTCCCAGGTCGCTGCCTTGGCCCCTAACTAGTCTCTCTACTCCTGCCCACTCCTACTCTCTCCTTGGACAATCCAGTGTAATCTTTACAAAAACAAATCACATCAGTTCCCAGCCCAAGGGCTCCCATCACACTGAGAATAAATGAAAATAACCATGACAGCCTCCCAGGCCCTATGTAATCTAGCTCGGGTCTTGGTCTCCTTCCCCTCAGCTCCCCAGCTCTCAGCCGCCTGTCCTGGGCCTTCCCTGGAGGCAGTGGCGGCATCTTCTTTTTTTTTTTTT
>NW_003852565.1:1975445-1998254 GCF_000181295.1 Otolemur garnettii
ATCTGACATTTCTATAGAGGCAAAAAAAAAAAAAAAAAAAGGAAGATCATTTACTGAGGGAAATGAACAAATAGACATAAATGGATACCTATTACTTTTGCAAAAAATGACTATTTCCTAAAAGTGATTATATGCTGGGCCATCAGGAAAATAACTATGTGAAGCAATCAAAAAAGTCAGAAAGAATGTGCCAGGTTTGAAGAAAAATAACCAGACCCCATATATAGAGAATGCTGCCTGTAAAAATTCCAGAATATGGGGAGGGGGTGTCAGCCACATGCTCCGGTGCTGGTGGGTTTGAACCCAGCCTGGGCCTGCTAAAAAACAACAACAACAACAAAAATAGCCAGGTATTGTGACTGGCGCCAAGTCCCAGCTACTTGGGAGGCTGAGGCAAGAGAATCGCTTAAGCCCCAAAGTTGGAGGTTACTGTGAGCTGAGATGCCACAGCACTCTACCAAAGGTGACAAAACAAGACTCTGTCTCAATTAAAAAAAAAAAGAAAAAGAAAAAATCCAGAATATAGCCAGGCATGGTGGCAGCACCTATAGGCCCAGCTAGTCCAAAGGCTGAGGGGGAAGGCTGGACCAGGAGTTTGAGGTTGCAGTGACCTATGATCATACCAGTGCATTCAAGCCTGGGTGACATAGTGAGACCTTGTCTCAAAAAGAAAACAAAATCCAAAATATACATTATTTTCAGGGACATATATAACATCAACCAAAATTTTTGATATAATGGCAGAGAAAGAAAGTATCAATAAATTTGTAAGAATTAAGATCACACCTTTTGTGGAATTAAATTAGATGTCAATACTCCACCCCAGTTTCCCAAATCACTAGAAAGTATTTACATGTTTCAGAATTAAGACAATGCTTTTAAGCAGTGCACAGGGGAAATAAAAAATCACAATGGAAGAAAGAAAATATTGTGAGCAAAATCAAAATGATAAAGACTATCAAATCTCATGATATGGGCTGGGTGCAGTGGCTCATGCCTGTAATCCTCACAATGTAGGAGGCTGAGGCTGGTGGATTGCTCGAGCTCACAAGTTCAAGACCAGCCTGAGCAAAAAAGAGACCCTGTCTCTACTAAAAATAGAAAAACTGAGGTAGGAGGATCATTTGAGCTTGAGTTGGAGGTTGCTGTGAGCTATGATGCCATAGCACACTACCCAGGGTGACAGTTTCAGACTCTGTCTTAAAAAAAACTCATGATATGTAGGTAAACATTATGCATATATAAAAATTTGTAATTTTAAATACATATAATAAAGCAACAAGAAAGGTTGAAGATCAATAATTCTGTCAGGGAACTTCTGCTTCCAGTCAAGATGGAGTTTCAGAAATTGGATTTAACCTTCTACCTAAAACAAAGAAAAATCATAAAAGTATGAAGATATTATCAAGACATATGTCTCACAAAAGAATTAGATGAAAATAGATAAAGATATTTCAAAACTTAGTACTAAGAAAATAATCAGATAAAACAATGGGCAAGGCTGGATGCAGGTGGCTCATGCCTGTAATCCTAGCACTCTAGGAGGCTGAGGCAGGTAGACTGCCTGAGTTCAGGAGTTTGAGACCAGCCTGAGCCAGAGCAAAACCTCCTCTCCAAAAAATAGCCAGGCATTGTAGTGGGTGCCTGTAGTCCCAGCTACTCAGGAGGCTGCGGCAAGAGAATCACTTAAGCCTAAGAGTTTGAGGTTGCTGTGACCTGTGATGCCATGGCACTCTACCAAGAGTGACAAAGGAAGACTCTGTCTTAAAAAAAAAAAAAACAAAAAACAAAAAACAGAGAAACAAAACAAAAGATAATACTTAAATATGTACTTTATCCAAGAAGATATGTCTGCAGCAAATAAGCATGTCCACATGATAGGCATTAGAGAGATACACAGTCAAACCACAGGGAGATACCATTACCCATCTATCACAATGGCTAACATTTAAAAGACTGACTACATCAAGTGTTAGTGACATAGTGAAGACACTGGAATGCTTATATATCATTGTTAGAAACGTAAGGTTATACAGTCATTTTAGAACACAGTATTCCAGTTTCTTACTGAATTAAACATACTCCTGCCCCATGATCCAGCCTTGAGAATAAGATCAGAATGTGCTAAAGTTCCTATGAAAGCTAAAAATTAGTTTCATAATTGGGTTGAGTACGTTGGATACTTTTTCTTCCATTCTTGAGATACTTTGCTAAGAAGAATATTTTCCAGCTCCATCTATGTAAACACGAAGGAGGTAAATTCTCCATCTTTCTTTATGGCTGCATAGTATTCCACAGTGTACATAGACCACAATTTATTGATCCATTCATGGGTCGATGGGCACTTGGGCTTCTTCCATGACCTGGCAATTATGAATTGGGCTGCCCAAGAATACAGGGAAAGGGGAAAGGGAGGGGTGGGGAGAGGAGAGGATGGGTGGAGGGAGGGTGATTGGTGATATCACGCCTATGGTTTACCCTATGAGGGTACATGTGAATCTTTCTAAATGTAGAATATAAATGTCTTAACACAATAACTAAGAAAATGACATGAAGGCTATGTTAACCAGTTGGATGAAAGTATTTCAAATTGTATATAGAAACAACACACTGTACCCCATGACAGTATTAATGTACACTGCTATGATTTAATTTTAAAAAAAGATCAGAATGTGGCTGTCATTACTTCTACTCAACTATCAACACTCTATTGGAAAGTTCTGATAATAGCAACAAGGGGAAAGGAAAATATGTAAAAACCACAGAGGAAGAAATAACATGATTATATACTAGAAAAAAAAAACAAAGAAAGGATAGATAGATTATTAGAATTAATAAAATAATTTAAGAAGCTAGGTACCAGTTCAGTATAGAAAAATGGATTGTAATTGTTTCATATCACCAACCAAGAAAGAATGTTTAAATCACTTGTAAAATCAGAAAAAGAATATTAAATACATTGGAATAAACCAACAATGAGACTTAAAACAATAAAGAATATCCTGTGTGCCCCCCCCAACACCAGGCAAGTAAGCATCAGTGTCAAGTATGGTGCAAGAACCTGACCCTCTTTGGGACACACTGCAAAGGAACTTCAGACCCAAGATTCGGAGCCACAGGGCCCACCTTGGAACATGCCTCTGGCAAACCCATTTCTACTCCAAACATAAGCTGTCTCTAGAAGAATTTGAAGCTGGTTTTCATATATTATAGCAAACCATAGCAAGAAGAAACCCTACATCTGCCTCAATTCCTGATTAGCTTAACTCAAATCATAACAGTAAAGCTGTAGCAAAAAGAAAAGCTTATCTGTTTCCAGGAATAAAATTCATTTAACTAATGTTCAACTGTCCTATGAAAAATGTCAACTATTAGGGAAAGGAAGGAAGGAAGGGAGGAAGGGAGAGAGGGAGGGAGGAAGGAAGGAAGAAAGGAAATTGTGAAAAAGCAAAAAGAAAAATGGTTTAAAGAGACAAAGTAATTATTAGTTCTGGAGCCATAATTTAAAACTATCAAGTGCAATTTAAAATGACTATGATTATCATGATGAAGTTGACCATGGAGAGGATACACAGCTTGTAAGGTCAGATTGGTAACTGGAACAAAGAGACAGAAAGTGTAAGAAAGAATCAGATGGAAAATGATGGAAGTGAAAAACACAATATTAGGAGTGAAGAATCCCTTCACTGGATCATCAGCGAAGAAAGAATCAATCAAGGAACTTAAGACAGAGTCATAGAAATTACCTGAACTGGAACTAAAAGAAAAAAAAGAGTGAAATAAAATAAAAGATCCAAGTTCTACAGGATGATATCAAATATCCCAACATGTTAATAATTGAAATACAAGAAGGAGAAGTGAAACAGAATAGGACAACGGAAATATTTGAAGAAACAATGGCCAAGACATTTCCAAAATAAATGAAGATACCAGAATACTGAGCAGATAAGAAAACAGAAACAAACCAACAAACAACTAGGCATGTTAAAGCCCAAGTGATAAATGTGAAAGAGGAAGAGAAAATCTTCAAGGTAGCTGGAGGAAAAAAGGCATATTCCATTCAAAGGAAAGAAGATGAACTTGTAGCAAGTGGAGAAATTGTGCAGCTCAAAACAGGGAGGTGAGGCTTTTGAAGTCAAGAAAGGAAGAAAGGAAGGAAGGAAGGAAGGAAGAAGGAAGGAAGGAAGGGAGGGAAGGAGGGAGGAAGGAAGAAAGAAAGAAGGAAGGAAGGAAGGAAGAATGAGAGGGAGAAAGTGTGGAAGGAAAGGAAGGAAGGAAGGAAGGACAAAGGTATAATCTATTACTAGCTGTCCAGTGATAATAGTATTAAAAATTAAACTTGGTATAAAGACATTTTTGGTAAGAATTTTTTTGCTAGCAGATCTCTGAAAGAAAATTTAAAGAAGATATATATACAGCAAATAAGCATCTCCAAAGTGATTTGGAGAAAGGAATGTAATGCCAGACAGAAACTAATATGCACAAAGAAATAAAGAACACTATAAATACAGTAAATGAAGGTAAAATGAAACCATGTATTACTTTCTTTTCCTTTCTAAATTGTTCTAAAAGATGACTGACTACCCAGATCAAAAGAACTAAAATATATATTTGTAGCCCGTGAAAAACTAAAACTTAAACTTATTATAATATAATAAGATAAAGGATATGAGAAACATATTGAGAAAATATCTTATTTTTTTCACTGTTTACAAAATGGTATAACATTATATGGCTACAAATTGAATAATTGATGAATATGGAAAAACCCTATAATAAACTATAAGAGTTGAAGTAAGGTATAAATAGTACATAATAAAGAAGGTAAAATGAATAATAAAAATGCTCAAATAACATAAGAGAAGGAAAAAAGTGATCACACACATTGTACCCCATAAATGCATTAACATACAAAGTTATGATTTTTTTTTTTTTTGAGACAGAGCCTCAAGCTGTCCCCCTGGGTAGAGTGCCAGTGGCATCAAAGCTCATAGCAACCTCCAACTCCTGGGCTCAAGCGAGTCTCCTGCCTCTGCCTCCCAAGTAGCTGGGACCACAGGTGCCCGCCACAACGCCCAGCTATTTTTTGGTTGCAGCCGTCATTGTTATTTGGCGGGCCTGGGCTGGATTCCAACCCACCACCTTAGGTGCATGTGGCTGGCACCTTAGCCACTTGAGCCACAGGCGCCGAGCCAAAGTTACAATTTAATAAAGAAAAAAAATCAAAATATTCTTTAAAAAAAGAAATAGGAGAAAACTCACAAGATGGTAGATTTATTATCAACCATATCAATAATGGTAGGTTTAAATATGGTAGATTTTATATCAATCATATCAATAATCACATTAAGTGTGAAAGATCTAAGCACAGTATTTAAAAGAAATTGTCCAATTGCACAAAAATGAACAAGACACATCCATGTTCTTGTGTATAGATAATCTGAAAGTAACAGACTGTGAAACACACACCATGCAAATTTAAATGAAAGAAAACTAGAGTAGCTGTATAACAACCTGGACGTAAGAATGAAGGATGTCAACCACAATGAAGAGAATCACTCTTACCTAAAGAAGCGTACACCTCCAAGGAGACAGAAGAGTTCCAAGTGTGTATGTGCCTAACAGTAGAACTTCAGAATATATGAAGCTGAATAATAGGATTACAAATGAAATAGACACAGCCACAATTCCACTTGAGACTTCAACACTCCTTTCTTAGTAGCTGATAGAACAACTGGGCAGAACGCTGGTGAGGAGCTAGTTAGTCTGAATAACCTATGGAACCGCATGGTTCAGCTGGTGACTGCGGCACACTGTGACCAACGCTGGAGACACGTGGCCACCCCTACTTCTCCCCCCCCCGTTCACAGACGGCGAAGGAATGGCAGCAACAACTCTACGTCTGTCAACTTACCAAATTAGCTGAAATGAAACGATTATTTGAATGACACAAATTATAAAAACTTGCTCACATGGAAATGTATAAATGAATAGCTCTTACTAATTTGAAAAGTTGAATTTGTGGTTCCAAACATTCAGTGAAAGAGAATTCCAGCCTTGTTATTTTCATTGTCAGATTCCATAATCATTTAAGGAGGAAATAATATGAACTCTGTAAAACCTTCTCCACCAAGTGGAAAATGAAATACTACCCAAGTCACATTTTTCAGGCCAGAATCAGCCTAATATCAAAATCGGACAATGAGATAAAAAGAAAACTACAGGCCAAGATCCTGGTAATATACAAATAAAAAAAATACTCAAGGAAATATCAGCAAATAAAATCCAGGAACATATTAAAAAGATCTTACATCACAATCATGGCTTTTATTCTAATGATGGAAGTATTTAAATATCTATCGATGTAATTTATTATATTAGCAAACTAACAAGAAAATCATATGATCATCTTAATAGATGCAGAAAAAACATTAGGCAAAACTCAAAAAGCCATTTATGATTTAAGAAAACTCAAAAATTAAGAATAGATGGGAACTTCCACAACTTCACAAGGGCATCTGTGATAAAAACCACAGTTAACATCAGGTAAGATCAGGAACAAGATGATCATGTCCCTTCTTGCCATTTCTACTTGAAATTTTACTGGAATTTCTAGCCAGGGAAATTAGACAAGGGGGGAAAGGCACCCAGACTGCAAAGGAAATGAAACTGTCTTTATACCCAGATGACATCGTCCTACATGATATAAACATAATATTTACATAAATCCTGAAGAACACACGCACACACACACATGATGAGCAAAATTTCAGGGTACAGAACAATATAAAAATCACCTGTACTTCTATACAATAGCAGTAAGTAATAAGAAAATGAAATTTTGAAGACTGGGCACAGTGGCTCATGCTATAATCCCAGTACTTGGGAGACCGAGGAGGGTGGATTGCTTGAGCTCACGAGTTTGAGACCATCCTGAGCAGGAGCGAGACCTCGTCTCTAAAAATTAGCTGGGCATTGTGGTGGGTGCCTGTAGTCCCAGCTACTTGGGAGGCTGAGGCAAGAGAATCATTTGAGCCCAGGAGTTTGACGTTGCTGTGAGCTGTGACACCACGGCACTCTATGGAGGGCAACAAAGTGAGACTCTGTCTCAAAAAAAAAAAAAATTTGGAAAATGATTCTACTTACAATAGCAGTGAATGGAATAAATACATAAAGAAAGTGAAAGTCTTATACATTGAAAATGACAGAACTTTGTTGAAAGAAATTACAGAGAATCTAAATAAATGGGAAGACATTTCATGTCCGTGGATGGACAGATTTTAGTACTGTTAAGAGGGCGACACCGCCAAATGTGATCTGAAGATTCAATGTCATTCCCGTAACAATTTCAATGGCCTTTTTTTTTGCAGAAATTATTGTGTTCATCTTCAAATGAACATGGAAATGCAATGGACCCCAAATATCCTAAGACAACATTGAAGAACAAATGTTGAAGATTCACATTTCCTGATTTCAAACCTGACCTCAAAGCTATGTTAAGCCAGACTATGATACTGGTTTAAGACTAGCCGTATAGATCAAAGGAAGCAAATTGATAGTCCAGAAATAAGTCAGTAGATTCTTGACAGGGTACTAAGAACATTCAACAAGAAAAGAATAGTTCTTTTCAACTAATGATACTGGGACACATAGATATCCACATGCAGAGAATTTGGACACCCATCTTACATGATATGCAAAAACTATCTTGAAATGTCCTACATCTACAGATAGGAGCTAACACGATAAAATCCCTAGAAACAGAAGTCGAAATATTTGTAACATTGGATTACAAACAGTTTCCTAAATGGGATGGCAAAATCACAAGTAACCAAAGGAAAAAAAAAGATAAACTGAACTTTATCAAAATGAAAAACATGTACCAGTGGATACGATCAAAAAAGTGAAAAGACATCCCACAGAATGGGAGAAAATATTTGCAAATCTTTTATCTAATAAGTGTCTAGCATCCAAAATATATAAAGAACTCTTACAACCCAGCAATGAAGAGATGAATAGCATCTTAAAAGGCACAAAGGGTTTGAACAGGCATTTCTCCAGAGAAGTAGCACAGATGTCCAGCGACCACATGCCGGGATGCTCAGTGCTATCAGCCACTGGGAAAATGAAATGAAAGCACAGTGAGATAGCATTTCACACCCACTAAGATAGCTAGGATGATTTTTAAAAGGTCAGTAACAAGTGTTAGAGAAAATACATGGAATTTGCAATACACATATACATTGCTAACAGGAACATGAAAAGGTGTAGCCACTGTGGAAAATAGTTTGATGGTTCTTCAAAAAGTTAGAAACAGGATTGCCATAGCCCCAGCAACTCCACCACCGGGTATTTATGCAAAATAATAGAAAACTTGTGTTCATATAAAAATACGAGTACCCTGAGCTTTTTTATAGATTGCTTTGAATTTTCTGGACAGTCATTATCACATGAGTGTGGGTAGGATTTATGTTTTCCTTTACAATATTTAGGCCAATTCTTTACTTACTGCACTGGGTAAGACTTCCAGGAAAACGTCAAGTAGGGAAGGATTTTGGGAAGGGACCTCTTAGCCACAGTTTCCCTCTAAGGTGGAAAGTTCATTTGTTCTCATTAAGACTGACGGTACCCATAGTTATTTTTTTGCAGATGCCCTTGTTCAGATTAAGGCAGTGTCTGCCTATTAGTGGTTTTCTGAGAGTTTTGTATTTGCTTATTTATATAAAATTTACATAACAGAAAATTCTTCATTTTAACTAATTGGTAGTATATAATTCAGTAGTTTTTAGTATTTTTTTTTTTTTGAAACAGTCTCACTTTGTCACCCCTGGGTAGAGTGCTATGGCATCATAGCTCACAACAACCTCCAACTCTTGGGCTCAAACAATCCTCTTGCCTCAGCCTCCCAAGTAGCTGGGACTACTGGCACCTGTCACAACTCCCGGCTAGATTTTTAGAGATGGGGTCTCACTCTTGCTTAGCCTGGTCTTGAACTTGTGAGCTCAAGGGATCCACCTGCCTCCACCTTCCAGAGTGCTAGGATTACAGGTGTGAGCCACCACACCCGGTGTAGTTTTCAGTATTTTCACAATGTTGTATGACCATCACTGTCATCTAATTCTAGAACATTTGTACATCTCCAAGAGAAACCCGTATTCTCCAATTTTCCCCTCCCCAATCCCCTGCAATCATTAATCTGTTAACACTTCCTACGTCTATGGATTTGTGGGTTCTGAACATTCCACGTGAGTACGTCACACACTGTGTGGTTCTCTGGGTTTGTCTTCTTCACTCAGTGTAATGTTTTCCAGTCCATCTTTACTGTACCATGTAGCAGTCCTGGGATATTGTCTGTGGCTAACACATATGTATTCCATTATGTTGATTTATCACATTTTATCTGTTCATCCCTTATGGACATTTGGGTTGTTTTTACTTTCTGGCTATTATGAATAATGCTGCTATGAATATTTACATACCTACACATACGTATATACATACATACATACATACTTGTGTGTGCTTGGTTTTGGAAAAATAAATTTTAGATATGATATTAAAAGCACAATTTATAAAAGGAAAAGTTGATAAATTGGTTTTCAGTTAAAATGAAAAATTATGTTCTTTGAAATTCATTGTTAAAGTAAAAAAAAAACAAACCACAAGCTGAGAGAAAATTCTTTTAAAACCACATATCTGTTAAAGGAATTTATCAGATTCCAAATCTAACCAGAATTTATAACAACCTCTCAAAAGCCAAAAATAAGAGGACAAAACAATTTAAAAAAATGGGCAAATGTTCTGAACAGACGTTTGTTTTACCTAAGAAGATATAGGAATGTCACATAAACATATGAAAAGATACTCAACCAGGTGGCACCTGTGGCTCAAAGGAGTAAAGTGCTAGCCGCATATGCCAGAGGTGCTGGGTTCAAACCCAGCCCCGGCCAAAAACCTCAAAAAAAAAAAAGATACTCAACCTCATTAGTCATCAATGAAACATACAGTAACCTACAATGGGATACAATTATACAACTTTTAGACTGACTAAAATTTCAAAAACAAAACGAAACAAAACCAAAACTGAAAACTTTAGGTCCTGGTGAGGATGCAGGAGACTGGAGCTCTCACACTTTGCTGCCACATCCGAATCCAACAGCGCTTTGGAGGACAGTTTGGCAGAGTCTCAAAATGAAACACACTGCCTTAGAACCCAGGCGCACACGTCCCGCACTTATGCAAGTAGAATGAAAACTTATATTCACACCATGCACACGAAAAACCTGTACATGAATGGTTATAGTGTTGTATTTTTTTCTTTTTGAAAGACAGAATCTTGGCTCTATTGCCCAAGCTGGAGGGCAGTAGCTTGGTCACAGCTCAGTGCAGCCTCAAACTTCTGGCCACATGCCCCCTCCTGCCACAACCTCCCACAGTGCATGATTACAGGTGCGAGCTCCCACACACAGCTGATGGCAGCTTCTTTTAGGTTCTCTGTAGACTGAAACAACCCAGATGATCTTCAGCAGATGGCTGTGTGTGGCACACCTGTAATGCAGAGCACAGCTCAACCATGAAGAGGAACACCAGCTCTACACAGACATCAGTGACTCTGCAGTGCATTTTGCTAAGTGAAAGAAACCCTACCCCAAAGACTACTCATTGTTTGGTACAATTGGTAGGACATTCTGGAGGAGGCAATCACTACAGGGTCAGGGAACACTTGTGGCTGTCTGGGGCTGAAGGGGAAGGAAAGGTGACAGCCAGGAGCAAAGCAAGGATAACTTGGGAGAGCTTTATCTGTTCTGCAGAGGACTTTGCTGGTGTACATATAGCCCATAGAACTGCATACTACAAAGAGTGAATGCGTATTTCATTCTAATTTTTAAAATTACTCAGGATGTTGATATGTGTAGAAGCAAAGATTGGATGCAGACTGTGATCAATGAATCTAATTCTATTAGAAAGAAATGCCTTGATCACATTGAAGGGGGAGGAAACAAAGAGATGTGTCCCCACCTGTCTGCGCTGAGGGAGTCAGTTGTGAGGACACTTAGAATGTGGAGAAAACACTTTCTCAGTTCCCTTCAGGATATTCACCCTGGAGACTTCATTGAGTGTGTTCCCATGAGAACATTCAGCCTGAGAACAGAAATATCTGAAGGAGAGTAGAGTAGCGAACCCCAGAATGATGGCACAAAGTCTAGATCCAAATGTCTCCCACCTGTCCCACTCACAGACCCTTCAAGTAAAGAATTATTAAATCCCTATTTTACCCTCAAACCAATTTTACTACTAGTAATCCAAGCCAACCTATCAAGATGCACTTTCCCTAACCATTTTGAGAAACTTACTCAAGCGTATGCTTCTGTAAATCTGGGGAGTAAATCAAGAGAAAAGAAGCCTGAGATTCAGGAAACCATATCCAACAAACAAATGCAATGATAGGAAGTCCTGGGATCATACTGTGTAGTAGCCTGAAAAACAACCAGTCCCAACAAGAGCAGGAGGCAGGTATCTGGACACAGCAGGATAGTATGGATTAGATAGCATATCTCAGGGTTTGATCACGGCGATAACAACACAATAAAGGCAGGGTAAATAAAGGATCGTATTTATTAGGAGTCAGATGTCTTACAGAAGATGCCCTGAAACCTTCCTCTGAGGCTGCCGTGGTAAAGACTGGGTCATAAACTTTCACCTAAACCAGCCACAGGCAGGGGGACCTCACTGAGCAGAAGCCTAACATCCTTTGACCTTACTGGAGGCTGAACACCCTAAAATAGCCATCTGCTGCCATCAGGAAGGCAAGCAGAGGAACTCAACGCTTTCTGTGGCAGCATTTACCACCATGTTTGAGAATTGACAGGACAGCAGGCTTGGGCCAGAGTCTCACCCTCCCACAATGCCAGGACATTATTACCCCTCAAGTCTCAGGTCACCCCAAGAAACAGGATAGAGAAGGGACATGGCTCTCCCAGAATTAAGTGTCTTTGAATTCCTAAGAGGAGGTTACAAAAGTGCCTGATTGATGTTATAAATTATTATAAATTTAGGGGAAGTGTCACCTTGAAAGGTAGGGAATTGCAGCCCAATTCATAATAGCCAAGTCATAGAAACAACCCAAGTGCCCATCGACCCATGAATGGATTAACAAATTGTAGCATATGTACACCATGGAATACTAAGCAGCCATAAAAATGGAGACTTTACCTCTTGTACATGAATGGAGCTGGAACATATTTTTTTTAGTAAAGTATTTCAAGAATGGAAGAAAAAGTATCCAATGTACTCAGTACTATTATGAACCCAATATATAATCACTCACACTTTCATATGAAAGATGAATCACAACCATAGCTCAGAAGGAAGGAGAGAAGAGGAGGGGGAGAGAAGGGGAGGGGGGAGACTGGGTGGAGGGAGAGTAATTGGTGGGACCTCACCTAGGGTCCATGTCAAATCTATTAAGAGTAGAGTATAAATGTCTTAACACATAATTAAGTAAGTGAGGTAAAGGCTATGTTAACCAGTTCGATGTAAGCATTCCAAATTGTGTATAAAATCAGCACATTGTACCCCATAAATGCAGTAATGTACACAGTTACAATTTAATAAAAAATATATAAATTTCAAGCTTTTTATGGAAATCTCAAAATGAAAAAAAAGGTAGAGATTTAGGCAGGAGAATTAAGTTGAATGAGATACAGAGAAGCTTGCACACCAGCGCCTGTGACCATAAAGTTCATACATAATTCTTCTGTAATGAACACTAATTAATTTTATAACTGGAAAAAACAGAGGCCAGTTTTTAAAAGGTAGCAAGGGGGGTTGCAGAAAAAGCCAGAGCTAGTCGTGGAAGCGGAGAGAGACGATGGCTTTCTCCAGATGAAGATGGCAAACAGTCGTGTGCTTCTGTGAAATGTGTTTGGAGAAGTCTGTATCAAGTGTTTGTAGTAATTTCCTTGGCAATAAGCTCTTGTTTGACTTTAGAACAAATATTTCCATTCCGAGATTGATTTTGCAGCCTGACATGTGATGCATTATTGCTGGAGCTCGACTCTCAATGGTGGCTTGCACTCCCACTGCCATTGATCGTGTTAAGAGGGCTTCACTAGGCAGAGAAATTCACTTTGCTAGCCATTTACTCCAAAGATATTTTCCTGAGCAAGAAGAAAAAAAGGCAAAATGTTTCTCATCACTGAGGCGATTAAGAAAAGTTTCACAGCCTGGGGAGAAAATGTACAATGAGATTGGTCAAGGAGTGAAAATTGACATTACTGAAGAGTGATTCTGTACCAGCTACCAGGAAAAGTGCTGATCACTGTTGATTGTCTGACATGTCTGAAAATTCTGCAGCTTTGGGGAAAAATAAATCCCAGCATGATTGCTAACATACTTGTTTGGGGCTGCATTCGTTTTATTAAAAACTATAATTGCTATGTGACAATTGTATCCCCTAATTATTTTATTTTTTCTGAATTTACACTATGCCAAAATTACAAGAGAGTTTTAAAAATTTCTGAAAGACATTTTCTTGTAATAAGTTCCTTAAGGTTTATCTATAATTTATAGTCACTTTATTATAATGAAATAGCATATGAATTTGGGCTCCACAAAAAATAGCTCAGCATTTCAATTCTCAGGGATAAGCATTGTTTAAATTCCATCTGTTTACCAACTGTACGTATGCAAGGCTTTATACTGTGGTGTCAGTTAATATTGTGCGTGTACAATGCGCATTTTCTTAAGTCATTAAAGATTATTCAAATAGATGATATTATGCCTGCTTAACATTCTATTTTAAGTCTGTTACTGTATTTTAACAATTTCTGTATTGGCTGTGCGCAGTGTCTCACGCCTGTAATCCTAGCACTCTGGGAGGCCAAGGCAGGTGGATTGCTTGAGCTCATGAGTTCAAGACCAGCCTAAGCAAGAGTGAGACCCCCCCCCCCCGTCTCTACTAAAAATAGAAAAACAGAGGCAAGAGGCTCGCTTGAGCTAGAGGTTGAGCTGGAGGTTGCTGTGAGCTAGGATGCCACTGTACTCTACTCAGGGTGACGGCTTGAAACTCTGCCTCAAAAAAACCCCTCAGTAATTAGGGTGGCACCTGTGGCTTAAAGGAATAGGGCTCTGGCCCCATATGCCAGAGGTGGCGAGTTCAAACCCAGCCCCAGTTAAAAACTGAAAAAAAAAAACCCAACAATTTCTGTATTATTTCTAATATTTTAGTAGTAATCATACTTAAATAAGAACTGGCAATTAACTTCTTTAAGTTGGGAATTTAAGTAGTCTTTAATCATACAACTTTCTATGGACAGATTCCCACGTCTGTAATTATTACTCATTGCTCAGTTTCACCTTTGTTAAATTAAGTTTAGCCTAACCTTGTTTCTGACGTATTTAAAGTTTGGCCTCACCTGGAGGTTTGTCTGTAGGGAGTGAAGTGTAACTTAAGTGGGTGTGTGAACAGACTGTAACCTGCTCCCGTCACCAGCGCTGGCCCCTCCCCACTGTTGAAACCCTGCTCCCCTAAACCTAAGTAGCAGTCAGTCCTGCTGGCTGTTTCTGTACCTCACTGCCCGTCTCCTGTGACTCCTTCCTTTTCTGTCCCTAAATCTTTTGTGGCCAGAAGCCTGCCCTGGTGTCACTCAGAATCTACTTTGGTTAATAGATTGGAATAGGGGGTACGGGATTCCTGAATTATTCTTTGCTCAATTAAACTCTATATAGTTTAATATAAAGTTTCTTTTTTATCATTTAAAATTATTTAAAAAATATTAACAGTTCAAGGTAGCACCTATGGCTCAAAGGGGTAGGGCACTGGCCCCATATGCTGGAGGTGGCAGGTTCAAACCTGGCTCCGGCCAAAAACGGCAAAAAAAAAAAAAATATATATATATATATACATATATATATACACACACACATATATTAACAGTTCAAGATATTCACACATCTTTTCTTTAATCATAATTACTTGGACTATGAAGAAAGTAAAACAAGGATGAAAATATAAATATATTTATTATGTTAAAATAATTAAAGAACTCCTGTCCTTAGTTAATTAAATTTTTTCCTAAAAATTAAGGAAAATAAGTGATCAAATACCACTTCTGGTGTAGTTAAGTTTGTTTGCTGTTTTGAGATAATATGCTGTATTGTAAGATCTTTACAAAAGTAAATGAAATCATTCATTCAAATAAGCTCTATTTAGTTGTTGAAAATTCTTCTTTAGACCAGATACAGTGGCTCATGCCTGTAATCCTAGCACTCTGGGAGGATGAGGCAGGTGGATTGCCTGAGCTCAGGAGTTCCAGATTAGCCTGGGCAAGAGCGACATGGTCTCTCATAAAAACAGAAAAACTATCCAGGCATTGTGGTGGTGCCTGTAGTCCCAGCTATTGGGGAGACTGAGGCAAGAGGATCGCCTGAGCCCAAGGTTGCTATGAGTTGTGATGACACTGTGGCACTCTACCCAGGGTGATACAGTGAGACTGTGTTTCAAAATAAATAAATAAATGAATGAATAAATAAAGAAATAAAATTCGTCTTTAAAATTGTTAACATCAATGTAATTATTTTTAGGATTTTTGTCCAAACAAAACAAACAAACAAACAATGTATTGCTTTTTATTTGGAACTGTTGTTACTGGAATTTCTTTCTTCAGTAGGTCCTTGGTCTTGGGAGTTTGAAGAATGAGTTCACGGACCATAGATCAGTGGTAAGATAGGATTTATTAGGCAGAAAGGAATACAGAAGGGGTAAAAAAGCACCAGAGCTTCCAGACAGAAGGTCTAAAAGCACCAGACCTTCTGGCAGAGGGAAAAACCCAAGGGCAGACCCTGCACGTGGGTCCTTTGTCTAGGGGTATGAGGCCTTGAGAATCACACTTGGCCACGACTTGGTGTTAATGAGTTTATTGACAAATAATTGAACGTAGTCTCTCCTGCTCAGGGCAGAAGGTCCGGGTGGTCCCTTTATGAAATTGCCCAGGCCTAGGAAAACTGGGGTCCCCTGCCCAGCCTTGAATGGGGCAACTCGGTATCACTGTGCTGAGTTGTTGTGTCTTATTAAAATGAACTGACCAGCTTTCCAACCCACTGCATGCTTGGAAACACACCATACAGTGTTCTATGATAGTCGCACAAAGATTACTCATGAGGTTTTCCAGACGTGGAACCCATGGAAGGTAATTTTCCACCATATTTTTTTAACTTCAGACCAACTTCAAGGTGACTGTGTCCTTGCAGACCTCTCTTGCGTCTTGTGAGGACGGTGCATGGGGTCTCTTTCTCCCTCCTCCACACCCCAACTCAAACTCTGTGTCCTGCAATAGGTAGCCATTTGAGTATACTTGATATGTAGTCTTTAATTTGTATTTGTTCTTATCAAATATATAGCATTGCTTTCTGAACATGTATTTTTGAGTTCAATGCTGACTTTTATTTTTTTTCTTGAGACAGAGTAGAGGGCTGTGGCATCACAGCTCACAGCAACCTCAAACTCTTGGGCTTAAGCGATTCTCTTGCCTCAGCCTCCCAAGTAGCTGGGACTACAGGCACCCGCCACAATGCCTGGCTATTTTGTCGTTGTTGTTTTTTAGCTGGCCCAGGCCAGGTTCAAACCCGCCAGCCTTGGTGTATGTGGCCGGTGCCTTACCCACTGAGCTAAGGGTGCCGCCCCATTGCTGGCTTTTGATATAGACCTTAACGTAATTCTTATTTTGCCTGCCAAATTATGTTCAAAAAAATCTGTGTCAGGCATGCAGCTAGTTTGTGTCCTTGCTGTACAGTATTTCACAGTATGGAGCCATCATGTCTCAAATGTCCCCAAGTTATTTACACCCTGATTGTCTCACGCTGTTCTGATGAGCACCACTGTCCGTGGCCCATTCTCAATCTGGGGGAGACGTTCTCTGCAGGGCACAGGAGCTGGGCATATTGAATTTGGCCAGAGAACCCCCATTCCCTCCAAAGTGGTTACACCTGTCCATATTCTTATTTTCTGTAGATTAGATTTCCCCGATCCCCTGAATTTTTCTAACACTGTTATTTTGCTTACAGAGCTATCTTTGCCAATCTCTCATGCATAAATTGGTATCTGCTTATTGTTTTAATTTGCATTTTAAAAATTACTGTAAAGCTTAACAACTCTCCAAATGCTCTTTAGCTTTCCTGGCTTCTTTTTTGAATTACTTTATCTGCTGATATCTTTTGCTGTGGTATTTTAATGGATATGCGTGTATTTCTCATTCATTGGAGGGGTCCTTGCATAATCTAAGCACAGGTGCTTTTCAGCATCAGACACAGCGAACAGTTCATGCCCATCTTTGATCTGTCTGCAGATTTTGCCAGGGGACCCCCTCTGCAGCGGGAGTTTTTTCTTTTGGTGTAATCACATGTTCAACATATCAGTATTCCGTTTCATGATTTGGGCTTTTGCTGTTTCATTTATGAAGGCTTTTAGGTTACAGATGTATTTTCCTATATTGTTATCTATGCAATTTTTTCCTTTAAACATTTAAGTTTTTAATCTATCTGCATATAAGCTTATTGAAAGCAACACCCCCTTATTGCTTCATTTCTTTTGAATTATGTGGGTTACTGTGCATCAATGGTCTTGATAAAATAAGCTGCGTGGTTTTCCCACTTACTGCACTTTACAGCACAATAAGTCCTGGAAGAGTGGTCAAACCACTATTCATGAGGTTGCCCAAACCTAGAAACTCATTTTTAAATTTATTATTTATTTATTTATTTATTTTCGCATTTTTTGGCCTGGGTCAGGTTTGAACCCGCCACCTCTGCTATATGGGGCTGGCGCCTTACTCCTTTGAGCCACAGGGGCCACCCAATATTTTCAGACTAGTTTAAGGTGACCAGACGTCCCACTTTTGGCAGGACAGTCCCAATTTTTAACAATATGTCCTGCATCCCGCAGCGGTTTTTTGTTTGTTTGTTTGTTTGTTTGTTTTTGAGACAGAGCTTCAAGCTATCCCCTTGGGTAGAGTGCCATAGCATCACAGCTCACAGCCATAGCATCACAGCTCACAGCAACCTCCAACTCCTGGGCTCAAGTGAGTCTCCTGCCTCAGCCTCCCAAGTAGCTAGGACCACAGGTGCCTGTCACAACGCCCAGCTATTTTTTGGTTGCGGCTGTCATTGTTGTTTTGGCAGCCCGGGCTGGATATGAACACACCACCTTAGGTGTATGTGGCTGGCCCCTTAGCCACTTGAGCCACAGGCGCCGAGCCCATCCTGCAGTGTTTTTAAAAAGTCCCCATTTTTGGAAAGACTGCACAACAAGCTAGGGAACAGCGGGACAATGAGAAGTGAATATACGGTTTTCAGCTGCTGAAAAGGTTAATGTATCTCCATTTGGGAATGAAGAGGTTAATGTAACTTCATTTGGAAATGAAAAGGCTAATGTAAACTCCCTACTCGCTTCCTGGGCAAGGTCACCCAGGTGGAATCTGTATCAGAAGGAGACTGGCTCCTTCCCTCACTTCTAGGCAAGGACAATTAGCTCAGAAGGAGCCAAACTGTCTAGAACAAAAAAGTAGCCCCCCCCCACCCTCCAGAGGGTCCCTAACCATAAACAGCTCAGTCAATAGCAGCCTGGCCCAACAAAACACCCGATGAAATCCCTCTATGCACTTTAAAAACCTGAGCTCGCTTCACTAGGGGGTCGCCCTTCCTCTAGCCATGCCGAAGGAAAGAGTGGACCAGGCATATGCTTGCAAAATAAAGCACTTTTTGTCTTTACATGTATGTGGTGGTCTCTCAGCAGCAATTCTGGTCCCAACACTGCCATGTGGCTATTTCGCCAGGATATGAGTTTTATATTATTTTTGTTAATTTTATAATGTTAAACTTTAATAATAAAAAATAATTGTTGAGAACTGATTAGCGAGAACTGCTTACCAAAGTTCGCATTGTTGATCTGTTGTTAGAATTCAACCACCATTGTTTGGACTTAATGAACAATGGCATTTTTTGGCATTGGCAACCACGAAAACATTTTGTAACTGTCTCTCAGATGATATACATCGTACTGCGTGCTAGTGCTAGTTAAACAAGTGATGTCAACAAATCAGCTATTCAGATAATTTAGGTAAGTAATTTATTTATTTATTTCATGAATTTAGCAGATAGTACTCGTATTATTTATATTTTATAGTGGCAGCAAAAAGTCTAGCACTGGCCTTGAAAGTGACACTTACGACTTACAAGGTTGTAAAAAAAATAAAGGTATATAAAAAAGGTATACAAAAAATATATTGATAAAGAAAAGGTTAACTCTTGGGCATCAGCAAAAATCACAATAGAGAAAAAATGTTTAGAAATATTTCATTATTTTGAAACAAACCATGTTCCATACAATAATGCTCTAAAAATTGTGGGATACATGCTGTCCTTACCAGGAACTAATGCTGCCACTGAACACGTTTTTCTATGGTTAATAAAGTGTGGACATCAGAAAAATCACAATTAACTGTTGAGACTTTGAAAGCCATTTTATGTGTGAAATATAATTTAACAAATTCTTGTGAAAAATTTCATGACCTTTTAAACAATGACAGCAATCTACTAAAAAATATTCACTCAAATGAGAAATATGCCAAAGAATAAAATAATACTATACATAATTTTTTTTTTTTTTTGGCCAAGAGTGGGTTTGAATCCGCCACCTTTGGCATATAGGGCCAGTGCCCTACTCCTTTGAGCCACAGGCACTGCCCTATACATAAATTTTTTTAATATGTTATATTTGTATAATTGTACTTACGTTGAAATTAAATTGTACTTATGTTGAAATTAAAAAAAAATTACAATACTATTTTTGCGTTCTATAAAAATTTTTGTTGCCCCATATAGACCAAATTTTTAATTAAGAACACCCCCCCAGCCCCCCACTCCCCACCCCCTCACCCTCCGTCAATGGTGTCCCACTTTACCAATGTTAAAATCTGGTCACCTTAGACTAGTTTCAAGGTAATCATGGAATTAAATCTCTGTTGACAGGGAGCCAATTATAGTTTTTCCTCACATAAGGACTCAGTTCTCCCCAAACTATATGCCAGAACATCCTTTGGACATTAAGGTCACTTTTCCCAGATTCTACATACCTACATATACTTGCATATGTCACTGTGACCTCTCTCTGTCCCAGGAACCTTTCCGTGTCTGGGAGAACCAGTGCCACACTGGCCTTCCTTTGTAACTTCGTGCTGTGTCCCAGTGTCTGAGGTGTTTAAACATTCTCCTCTGAGCCTCATTTTCAAAAAAAGTCTAATTCTTCAAAGACATTCTTTGGCTCATAAATTTTTGAATGAGTGCCTTGAGGTTCTCAAAAAGCCCTGCGGGAATTTTGATTGGGCAGACATTGAATTTGTAGATTAATTAGGAATTGTGAACATATTTATATTATTAAGTCATCTTATACAGGTGCACAGATGTCTTTTATCTTTAAAAGCATTTTATGTTACTTTATTTTATGGTCTTTTACTTTATTTTATTTATTTCTGATTCATATGAGGGTGCAAACAATTAGGATTCAATGTCTGCGTTTGTTAGGTGAGGTCCCTGCTGTAGTTGTGCTGACCCCAGGTGGTGTACCGTGTACCCTCATGTTATCCCCATTGCACGGGAGCTCACCATTCCCCCTCCATTCTCCCCTCTCCCTTTGAAAACATTTTGACTGTCACTTAAAAGAGTTTATTATTTTTTCTTTTTTTGCAGTTTTTGGTTGGGGCTGGGTTTGAACCTACCACCTCTGGCATATGGGGCCAGTGCCTTGCCTTACTCCTCTGAGCCACGGGCATCACCCAAGAGTTTGGGGGGGGGGGTTTGACAGTGATTGTATTATTTTTTTTTCACTATTTGTAATAGAGTCTGATTCTAATTTTTGGATGTTTGACTGCTGAGGCAGCTTGTAAACCACATCCTTTCCCCTTATGCTGGTCCCTCCCTTCTGGGAAAGCCGATAAAACAAGCAAACTGTGGCTTTCTCCTGAGGCACCAGTTGGAGTTTCAAACTGTGCAATCACCTGCAGATGTACAGAATTCTCACGCAAGCCCTGCTCTCCAACCACGATGAAAATCCCCAGCCAGTGCAGGGTACTCTGGAGGCTGAGCAGGGAGGCCTGCCTGAGCACAGGGGCTGGAGTCCAGCCTGGGCAACTTAGTGAGATCCATCCCTATAAAAACACAACACAGAACCAAGCCAGCCAGGCTCCTTTCAGCTCCATATAGGAAGGATCCATGCCATATGGGAAGGATGCCACACTCTCCCCATGTGGTAATAACTCTGCTGTGTGTGTGCGTGTGGCTGCAGCCAGACCTGATTTTGGAGGGGGTCCCAGTTTCTTTCTGCCAGGCAATGGCAACAATTTTTAGGTAATTGCACTTTTTCTATTATGGCTTTACAGTTTTAAGATATTATATTTTCTAGTAGAAAAGCTTTTGTAGAGGAATACTTGTTTTGGATAACTGACCAAAATCTAAAATTTTGCCAATCTCTGTTGTTTTAATAATTTGTTGATTTATTCTCTTGGTTTTTCTATTCAAATTAATATGTCATCTGTACATATCATATTTATCTGCTCCTTTCCAGGGCTGACACCTGATAATTCTTGTTTTTTCCTTTGATTATGGTCCAGTTACCGTAGCAGGCATGTTCGTCTTACTCTGCTCTTAGAGAGAAGACATTAACACCCCTGATCAATTGTGTACATTATAGATTTCATGTGCTATAGATTTTGGACCAAATTGAGAAGTTTTCTTCTATATCTAACTTGCTAACAGTTACTTTTTAATATCATAAATAAATAGGTGTTGAAATTTTAAAAAGTTTTCTTTTAATCTATCAAAATGAACATATATATTTTTTCTACCTTTCAACAGGGTAAATTATGCTGAGAGATTTTCTGATTTTGAATTACTCATGTAGTTCCAGCCTAAATTAAATATTGTCATGTGGTGTATTCACCACCGTCCATTTCTAAGTGTTTTATAATCCTCCTAAATTTTTTTTAACTAGGAATCATTTTTCAAAAATATGAAAGATTTTAGCCAGAACATATTTTATTGTATTTAAAAACCAATTTGCTCAGGCAGTGCCTGTTGCTCAAAGGAGTAGGGCACCGGCCCCATATGCTGGAGGTGGTGGGTTCAAACTTTGCCCCGGCCAAAAAAAAAAAAAAAACATCTAAAACCAATTTGCCTAATACTGGCTTTTTGGACCTGATTGAAAAATTTCCTTATGGCATAAATAATGCATGCTTCCCAAGGTCATGTAATCTCTGTGCCAGATACAGCATTCAAGATACACCCACTGGTTCAAATTTACAAGTGGTATGATTTAGATATTCTATTTTATTTCTCCTTTTTTTTCTTTACTTGAATTCTGAAAGGAGTGAATTAAACAGTTGATTCACTCATTTGTCTTGCAACTACTCGATCAAATATCTCTATATACATTAAAGGTTTCTATATTTCACATATAGATATTAAAAATGGTAATATTGTTTTTCTAGGTTTTTTCTTTTGTTTGTTTGTTTATGAGTACATGATATTCATCTTTGCCTAGTGACATTTTCACATGGACTTTATTTACCAGACATTAAAATTGTTATCTTGCCTGGTATATTTTTTCTCTGTATTTTATTTTTAAACTTTTGTTTTCAAGAGAGACAAGTAGAGATAAGACATTTTTAGATATATGTATTTTAAAAATAAATCAAATCTGGCTCGGCGCCTATAGCTCAACCGGCTAAGGCGCCAGCCACGTACACCTAAGCTGGCGGG
>NW_003852565.1:1998465-2002564 GCF_000181295.1 Otolemur garnettii
AAAAAAAAAAAAAAAAATTAATCAAATCTGAAAACTTCCATCTTTGAATTTTTGTTTTTAATCCATCTGCATTTATCATAACCCTTTAAAAATTATCATTGAATCAAAGCAAATTTTACATACTTAATTGTATACATTTTCATATATTTTTGCATTCATGTAACCACCACCACCGTAGGACACACAGTTAGGCAATGCCTCTATCACCACTTGGTACAGACTTAATGTTTGTGTTCTTACAAAATTCATAGGTTGAAGCCTTAACCCATCATGTGTCTGAGTTTAGAGATGGGTCCTCTATGGAAGTAATGAAGGCTGATCAGTTAACATGAGTGGGGTCCTGACCTTGTGGGATTAGTGTCCTTCTAAGGACAGACACAGGAGGTTTGCTCTTTCTCTCCATGTGCCCACACTGAGGAAATGCTGTGTGCAATCACGAAGAGAAAGCAGCCCTCACCAGACACCACTCTGCAGGGCTCCAGAACTGTGAGAAAGTAAATTTCTGTTGTTTAACTTACAACAGCTTGAACAGTCTATGTCAGACTATGTCACTCAAACTTGGGCTATGCCTCATCTCTGACCCCCAGCAATCACTGATTTGATTTCAATGAGCAGAGTTGGGTCTTTATGAAAATATCATGTAAATGAAGTCAGGTAGCAGATAACCAGCTCAGGCTTGTGTGTCTCACGAATCGTGCCTTTGGTGTTACCAGCCACTGTCCCCCTGAATGGCCACTGCCTGTAGGACACTGCTGGTCAGGCTCTAACGAGGCCAGAGGAGCCCACGTGTTGACATCTGGAGATTGCTTACCCACTTCTAAGGCTGCTGTCATAGAGTCGGGGGGACTGGACTCCGTGGTACTGGGCAAGGACCCTGGGCACTCAGGGAAGTGTCGACTAACTATGAATTTAGTCTAGAGCAGGAATGCTTTGAAGATAGAGCCAGTTTAGTATAGGAAGATATCGTGTAACTTTGGAAGCTGTGAGGAGGGATCTGTCTGATGAGTAATAACATTGCTGATGTTACTTTTACTGTGACAATAAAAGTGACAAAGGGACAAAAGGGGCCGAAGCCACTCACTGGGGGGATGTCCCCGCTGCGCTCCGGAATCGCTGGCTTTTCTGTAAATAACAGTAAAACTCATCTCTCATCTGCTGCTCTGTTCACTGGCTCAGGTGGCAGGCGGACGGACACCTGGGTCCAGCGACAGCGAGATTCATCCAATTGCTGTATCCAGGCTCGTTTCCTTTTGCTACTGACTAGTTGTCTGTCAGATGAAGGCAGCGCAGTTTACTTAGGAAACACATTGTTCCCAAGTTTGGGTGATTATGATGATGAATATAGCTACTAAATAGGGCTGTGTGTGTGTAAGAGAAAGAGAGGCAATGTTTCCATTTCTCTAGAGTAAATACTCCTCCAATGGGGTTGTTGTTGTATGTTAAGTGGATCTGCACCTTCATAAGAAAGTGCCTGGCTCTTCTGCACCTGTGAATTGTGCATGGTCATCTGCAGTGTTTGATAGCTGAGTTGCCTTGCTTCTTTGGCAGTACATATTTTTTTATTTTTAGAGTTTCTAATCATTCAGTAGTGGGCTACACTGTGGCTGACCGTGCCCGTCTCTGATGGTCCATGATCCTGCACATCTCCTCCTGTGCCACCTGTGCGTATTTAGTGTGGTGTCTGCTCAAAGTGTTGTCCGTTTTTAATTAGGTTGTTTGATTTCTCCTGAATTTTGAGACTCCCTGTATGTGCCACACTGACACTCGCTGCTCTATATGTGACTTGCAAATACTGACTGCCAATGCAGACCTGTCATCTCACTTTCTCAAGAGAAATTTTATTTCTTAAATTTTTTAATTTTTATTAAGTGCATTTTGTCACTTTATAATGAATTTTGCTTTTGGTGCCTTGCCTAAGAATTCTTTGCCTAACCTCAATTCATAAAGATTTCGCTTCCTGTATTTTCTTTTAAAAATTTCTAAAATGGGGGTGGCACCTGTGGCTCAAAGGAGTAGGGCGCCGGCTCCATATGCCAGAGGTGGTGGGTTCAAACCCAGCCGTGGCCAAAAACTGCAAAAAAAAAAAAGAAAGAAAGAAAGAAAAAAATTCTAAAATGGAAACATTTTTGTACATGAAAATTTAGATATAAGACTAATTTTGAGATAGTTTTTAGATAAGATAATGATGTTTGGTCAAAATTTAATTTTGTACACGGACATCCAATCATTCTAACTCTGTTTGCTGAGTGTTGACTCGATCTGTTGACAATCCTTTGGCCAGATTTGCTTTTGCGTATTTCTGGGCACTCTCTTCAATTCCTCTGATCCATGTGCCTGCCCTGTCACCAGGCCCATATCGTCCAGGCTCATTATCTGTGGGATTCATGGGAATTCTAAAAATGTAGCGAGATTTATTCACCTTTATTCTTCTTGTTCAGCACTGTCATAGCTATTGTTTTACCTTATTTTGTGTGTATAAGTTCTAGAATAATTTATCTACATGTACAAAAGAAATCACACTGGGATATTGATAGGAATTGCATTATACCTGTATTAACTTGGGGAGAATTCACACCTGAACAGTATTAAATCTTCTAGTCTACGTATTTACACATTTTTTATTTCTATCATTACTGCTTTGTAGTTTTTATCATATATTCTGCACCTGTTTTGCTGCAGGCATGTATAAATGTCATATCAATAGCAACATATGACAGTTGCTATTATTTTCTTAATTTTTCTTTCCAATTGTATGGTGCCAGTGTAGAAGACTATGATTAAATTTTAGCATATTGATGTATCCTGTGGTCTTGGGAAACTCACTGGTTCTAGAATTGGTTTTATAGATTGTGTGGGATTTTCATTTTTCATGCAGTTTGCAATGTTTTCTAATTTCTATAGATGATACGTTCTCTGTGATCCATATGCTGGTTTTTTGTTTTTTGTTTTTTTTGAAACAGAGCCTCAAGCTGTCACCCTGGGTAGAGTGCCGTGGCGTCACAGCTCACAGCAACCTCAGACTCTTGGGCTAAAGCTATTCTCTTGCCTCAGCCTCCCAAGTATCTGGGACTACAGGCGTTGGCCACAACGCTCAGCTATTTTTTTTTTAAGTTGTAGTTGTCATTGTTGTTTGGCAAGCCTGGGCTGGATTTGAACCTGCTAGTGCTGGTGTATGTGGCTGGTGCCCTAGCCTCTGAGCTATAGGCACTGAGCCCCATATGCTATTTAGACATACTTTATTTAATGTTTGAAAATATTCCTGTTGTTTTTCTAGTATTGTTTTTTGTTGAATCCTACTCAGCTCAGAGATTATAGTATTTATACTGAACGTTTTAAAGTCTACTTACAATAAGAATTTCCCTTTCAAGTGGAATATAGAACTTTACTGGTCTTTTTAAACCTCATTTTTACTTGGGTATATCTGTCTTATACATTTTGTGTATTGTACAAACCCATTTAATCTAAGATATTTCTTAATGGATCTGGGAAATTTGCTCTCATCGATAAATGCCATATAATTTATTTCATTTTTCCCTGCACTTCTGGTACTTTCCATCATCCACACTTTGTGACCCGTGCCTGCACCTTCCACTTTCCTTTTTTATTCTTACTGCTTATTCTTTGGTCCTGCCTTTCAGATGCCTTCATTTTCTGTGGTCCTGCCTTTAAGATTCCTTTAAGTGTGATCTTCTAGTCCATTCATTTGTTCTGTAGTCATTCCCATCTTATTTATTCCTTTTAACATGTTCTGTATTTCATCACTCACACTTTATCAGATTCCTTTTAGTATCTTATTTTCCATGCTACAAATGTTCTTCTGTCTCTTTGATATACTTGTTTTGCTTATTTTATTTTATTGCTCCATTTTTTTCACTAATTTCACTTCATGTCCCTGGTCTATTCTTCTTCATTCTGGACACATTTCTTAGATACCCAGTGACGTGTGTGTGTGTGTGTGTGTTTGTGTCTGTGTGTGTCTCTGTGTGTGTCTGTGTGTGTGTGTGTGTCTGTGTCTGTATGTCTGTGTGTCTATGTGTCTGTGTGTCTCTGTGTGTGTCTGTGTCTGTGTGTGTGACTGTGTGTGTGTGTCTCTGTGTGT
>NW_003852565.1:2002739-2006026 GCF_000181295.1 Otolemur garnettii
TCTGTGTGTGTGTGTCTGTGTGTGTCTCTGTGTGTGTGTCTCTGTATCTGTGTGTGTGTGTATGTCTCTGTGTCTGTGTGTCTGTGTGTGTGTGTGTGTGTCCACACGCTCTGCGGGACAGCAGGCCCTGACTGGTGGCAGGTGTAGGAGGAAGGCGGCAGGCCTCAGGCTGTGTCCTTCCACACCACTGGCACATGTTTATCCCCTGGGAGTTATGATTTTACTGGTTTCAATTATAGATTTTTTTTCTACTGGTTAACTTGTGTTCATTTTTCTTTTTCTTTCTTTCCTTTTTTTTTTTAAGACAGAGTCTTGCACTGTCACTGTGGCTAGATTACAGTGGCATCATCACAGCTCACAGCAACCTCAAACTCCAAGGTTCAAGGAATCCTCCTGCCTCAGCCTCCCAATTAGCTGGGACTACAAGTGTACAATACTCTGATGGCTAATTTTTTCTATTTTTAGTAGAGATAGGGTCTCACCCTTGCTGAGGCTGATCTGGAACTCCTGACCTCAAGTGTTCCCCACAACTTGTCCTCGCAGAGTACTAGGGTTACAAGCATGAGGCACTTTGTCCAGCTACACCTTTTTTTGGGAGAAAGGATCTCACTCTGTTGCCCAGGTTGGAGTGCAGTAATTCAGCATGAGAAGTGCAGTGCCTTCTACGTGGTAATCAATACATAATTTTTTTGTTATGTGTAATGACAGCAAAGCTATTGATGACTTTTCCTTCAGACACTACTGGCTCATCCTCACCCTTAGAAATTTTGAACTTTGTGAATTATCTCTGTTTTCCCACAAATCTTCCACAGCTTAAATTTCAATTAAAAACTTATTTCTTCAAAGAAATGTTTTTGCCATTCTATTTAATGTGACTTCTTTCATGTAATTTACTGTTATATTGCTTTCTTTTAGTTTTATCACCAAATGTGCTACTATTTGAAATTTCCTTTTTGTTTATTTTCCAACTAACATTTAAGCAGTGGCGCAGTAACTATTTTAGGTGTGGTTAGAGCAGCAACCCAGATCCAGAGCTTATCTAATATGATACCTTTTACTTTAAAAAATAGGTGCACATTTTTAAAAAATGCTATTTCTTGAATTTTACAAAAAGCTAGTGGAGATATTTCACCAAGTAGAGATGGTTTGAAAGCATATTAAAACATATTATTATTAAAGGAATTTTTGACTATAGCAATAATTTTGAAGCTTATATTTTATTCTTCTTTGCATTTTTTTTCAGGAATGCAGTCAAAGAACACAAAAAACTTTATGCCATTTATGAAACCAGGTGAGTCTGAAATTGCATTTTGCCCACTAAAAGCTTTCAGTTCTCCCTAATGCTGTGAGTATTAATAGTCACTGTAATAGGAGTCTACAACTTATCTTGCTCTATGTATTTTGTGTTTGAAATATCTGCCAAAATTATTGCAAAAGACATAAAGAGACTAAGTGATGATGATGGAATATCACTTGTATAATCACTATAATTTTAAAGCAAACTTTGATTGAATTTTATTAGGGTATCTGAATCTAGAAATCATCCTACCCAAGTTTAAAATAGAGCGGTTTAGTGCTGGACAAAGCTTCAGAAATTCTCATTCCACAGATTTGGAAAGGAAACCCAGAAAGATGAGGCTTGCCTAAGCTTAATCGCACAGTCCCCAGAAAGAGGATTAAGACATGAAAATACATCATTTACAGTTATCATCAAGCTTTCACATACTCCACATCATCTGGGGAAAAATCTTCTCTAATGATTTTGTGCATTTAAAGTCATGTTCTCCGATTTTTATTGTCTTGGAAAGAAACAGATTCTGAGGAAAATAATCTTGCAGCAAGTCTTTTGAAGTTAGATATTTAAAGGAAATGAACTATCTATTCATTTTTTGAGCCTTAAAACTCAATTTAATCTAATCAATTAACTAATTTATTTATTTTACTGAGACAGAGTCTCACTATGTTGCCCTCAGTAGAGTGCCATGGTGTTATAGCAACCTCACAGCAACCTCAAACTCGGGGGCTCAAGCAATTCTCTTGTCTCAGCCTCCTGAGTAGCTGGAACTACAGGCACCTGCCACAACGCTCAGCAATTTTTTGTTGTTGTTTGTTTAGCAGGCCTGGGCTGGGTTTGAACCCACCAGTCCTGGTGCACGTGGCAATGGCCCTAACCACTGAGCTATGGGTGCCCAGCCTGAGCCTTAAAATTTTAGATATGGGCTTTGTGCCTGTAGATCAGTGGCTAAGGAGCCAACCACATACACCAGAGCTGGTGGGTTGGAACCCAACCCAGGCCTGCCAAACAATAATGACCACTATAACAGAAAAATAGCTGGGCGTCAAGGCAGGTGCCTATAGTCCCAGCTACCAGGGAGGCTGAGGCAAAAAGATCACTTAAACCCAAGAGTTTGAGATTGCTGTGAGCTGTGAAGCCATGGCACTCTACTGAGGATGACATAGTAAAACTCCATCTCAAAAAATAAAATTAGGTATGACACAACTTCACAGTTAAAATTGTCTGGACATCAGTGACTCTCAACCTCCAAACTCAGTCAGTCAGCATCCCAGGCAGAGTTCATCCTCCCCTGGTCCCACTATTTGTTAATATTTAAACAGGGGTGTCCAACCTGTGGCCTCTGGGCCACATGTGGCCCAGGATGGCTGTGAATTCAGCACAATACAAAACAGTAAACTTATTTAAAACACTGTAAAGCTTTTTAATGATTTTTTTGGTGGGATTTGATTGCAAGATGACAACCTGGTGTTATGATGTCACGTGAAATAAACACAAGCACACACTGGCTATGTGTGCCTGTGTGTGGCTTCAGCTTGGTGTGTTATCTTCCAAGCACAGACCATCAAATTGGCACCGTCAGACGTGATTTGTGCTCATGGTGACTCAGTGAGGTAGTGATTGTCAATGATATTTCAACCTGTCATTTCCATGTTGGGCACTGCGTGTGATTTAGCAGTCGGGTGAGCATCTTACTGATTATTAAGGACTCCCACCCGCGGGGTGCCACACACATCGCCTGCTGAGATTCAAAGCTGGCCTCAGCCTCTCGCCCTGCATTGGCAGCTGGATATGGAAGGGCCCAAACCTCGCTTTCTATTTTCCTGTCAACTAATTTTCATAATAAAAGTAAATATAGTCCCTTATGTATTATTTTTTAAATCCCAACATGGCTTCTACAATGTCTCAGAAATAGAACCCTTAAAAAGAAAAATTATAGATGAAGAAAGATCACTGAAAAGTAGACAGATAATTAATTTTTTTTTTTTTTTTT
>NW_003852565.1:2006143-2008452 GCF_000181295.1 Otolemur garnettii
TTTTTTTTCAGTAGAGACAAGGTCTCGCTTTTTGCTCAGGCTGGCCTTAAATTCGTGAGCTCAAGCAATCCACCTGCCTCAGCCTCCTGGAGTGCTCTCTCTCTCTCTCTTTTTAAATTCCCCCCTCCCAGCTTCTTGACCCCAGAGCCTGGACAGAGGCTCAGCTAGGAGGCCCCAAAGTCTGTCTTCTCAATTAAAAAAAAAATTAAGTTACAACTCAGATGGATTCCGTTATAAAAGCTAGTTTTGTGGTAGCACATTTAATAGCAAAAAAATCAAACCATTTACTGATGGTGAGTTTAGTAAGCAATGTATGGAAAGCATAGAAGATAGAATTTGCCCTGAAAAAAAAAGGGGGATGTTTCTAGAATCAGTTTATCTCACCAGACAATAGCCAGGTGAACTGGAGAGGCTGGGAAACCTACTGAAAGAAGGTCAGAGAGACAGCTACTAATTTCCAAGTTCATGCTTTGGTGACGGATGACAGTGCGGCGTGACAGACAAGGCCCACTGTGCCCATTTCTATCAGAGGCACCTTTATTGATGAGAAATACAGTGTCCCTGAAGAAATGGCTTCTTTAGCGCCATTGAAAGGCACCACTAAAGCCAGAGATTTGTACGGGGCAGGAACAAAATGTGCTGAAATGATTTTCTTAGTCCATTGTCAGCATATGTGGCAGTGTCACTGCTGGTGCCCAGCGATGGCAGGAGAAGAGAGGGCTTGTAAAAGTAGTGGAAGATGACGCCGTTGCCACCCAAAGCTCACGTTGGGTGGATCATTGCACAGCACATTAGGAAAATTTACACACAAGAGCCGTGCAAATCATCATCAAGACTGTGAATTCCTTAAGGGCCAAGGGGTGCATGGTCAGTTCCAGGAATTCCTTAAAAGTACTGATGCGAACGATGGAGACATCACTTTCTGTTCAGAAGTAAGATGGCCAAGTCGAGGCCAAATGTTGAAAAGATTTTATAATTTGGGACATTATCAAGTCATTTATGGTATCAGAAAACAAATTTGTGCCTGAACTTGACCATGAAAACGGATTTACAGATTTAGCATTTTTAGTGGATTTTTAACCAGTCATTTAAATGAGTTAAACGTGCATCTTCAAGGTGAAAACCAACTTATCAATACAACATTTCAAGCTGTAAGAGCCTTCCAAATGAAACCAAAATTATGGCAAGATCAATTTAAAGCAAACAATTTTATGCATCTTGACACAGTTCTCGGTCATGTGAATGGCAAAAAATATGCAGCCTTGGTTTGCAGTTTGATACAAGAATTTGAAAACAGAGTTCAAAATTTCCAGGAAAATAATATTTTGTATTTTGGGGCCTTTGCAACTCCATTATCACTCGACATATATGTGACATACACAGACAGAGTCTCCCTCCATTGCCCAGTCTAGAGTGCCGTGGTGTCAGCCCAGCTCACAGCAACCTCAGACTCCTGGGCTCAAGCCATCCTCCGCCTCAGCTCCCCAGGAAGTAGGACTACAGGTGCCTGCCACAACAACCCTCAGCTAGTTTTTCTATTTTCAGTAGAGACTGAGTCCTGATTAGGCTCAGGCTGGTCTGAAACTCCTGAGCTCAAGAAATCCACTGCCTCTGCCTCCCTCAGTGCTGGATTACAGGCCTGAGCCACCGCACCCGGCCTCTTTTCTGAAATTTTATAGGTCCTGTCTTACCAGGGACAAATATCCCTCACTTCACAATCACACCTTATTCATGTCATCACTTTTTGGCAGCATCTACATCTATGAACAACGATTTCCAAGAATAAGGCACGTTAAGAGTAAAATTAGAAGCAAGATATCCAATGAGCACCTTGAGATCTTACTGAGAATCGCAGCTACTTCCATCAAACCAGATATTGGTACGTTAGTTTCTCAAATACAATGTCACTTACCCTACTCGTTCTATGTTGCCCACTTTTCTTTGTCTTTTATAATAAAAGATAGCAAAAGATGTTTTGTTACTTAGATATGTACATTACCTATATTAGTGATTATAAACTTGGGATCTGCTCAGAGACTTTAAAAGACTCTCTGAATGGGCTTACTGCAAAGTTGGGATTATTACGTAAGGACTTTTTGCTCAACTCTGGTGGCAGAAAATAGTCACGAAAATTATGCAGAGACTTTTTTTTCCCTGCTCATCAGCTTTCATTAGTGTTAGTGTATCTAATGGTGGCCCAAGACAGCTCTTCTAATGTGACCCAGAGAAGCCAAAAAGTTAGACAACCCACAGGTAAAGCTTTTCTATGTAAAGAACTAGCTTCCCTCCCTCCCTCCCTCCCTCCCTCC
>NW_003852565.1:2008934-2022075 GCF_000181295.1 Otolemur garnettii
GTCCCCCTGGGCAGAGTGCCGTGGCATTACAGCTCACAGCAACCTCCAACTCCTGGGCTCAAGTGAGTCTCCTGCCTCCGCCTCCCAAGTAGCTAGGACCACAGGCGCCCGCCACAATGCCCGGCTATTTTTTGGTTGCAGCCATCATTGTTGCTTTTGGCGGTCCGGGCTGGGGATTCGAACCCCCCACCTTAGGTGTATGTGGCTGGTGCCTTAGCCGGTTGAGCTATAGGCGCCGAGCCTTAAAACAAAATTTTAAGGTAAAAGAGTAGGCTCATTTAAGCCTTTTAAAATTTTTACATACATTGATACAGAAGCATACACAAACCACAGGTGTAGAGAACAGGAGTTCCCAGGTAAACACCCCCAGGAGACACCCACCAGATTAGGATACAGAATGTGAGAGGCACCTCTGTAACTTGACTGCAGCCTGCCTCAGTCCCCTGCAGCTGACGATAACCACGTCCTGACGCCTCTCACGGCCTCTCTCCGGTTGAATTCCCCACAAGCCCGCTTCTTTCCAAGGTGAGGATTCTTTTGCCCATGATTTCTTGGGGCACTGCTATCAAGAGAAGCTTGTGGGTGTGAGAAACAAGCAGGAAAGATAGGTGGGGAAATGCACAAAGATGTATTTTTGAGAGGTCCAGCTTTCATGTGATCCCACGGGCACTCTGTGACTTGCAGAAGAAAAGCCACCCACCATGAGGCCTGCAGGCCACACATTTACATCTTAGGCCCAGCAAAGGCCTGGCCCTGGGAAGGCACATGGCTGCCCAGGCATCTCCAGGTGAGGCAGCACCTGGGTCATCTTCTGAGGAAGGGTGCAGGTTAGAGTGCTTATCAGCCAGTGTGGCTTTGAGGGATAGCAAAGCACCACCCACTGCAGCTTTGCACCACACATACGGATTTTGTTCTCACCTTAAATCCACTCTCTCCAGCCACTGTTTCTCAGGGATTCTGACAGTTTCTTAGGAAGCCTACCAGAAGATGCCTTTAGGACAAACTTCAACCACTGTTGATATGAGTCCTCCACAGCCCCCCGCCCACATTCTCAGTGTCCTCAGCCACCACCCTGCTGGGCCAGACCAAGTGGGAGGAGACCCTGGCCCCTGAGGGGTCTGGGCCCCTGATTATCAGAACCTCACCAAGCCATTTCTGCTGTTTTGTCAAGTGACAGTTAAAACTTGGCATGTGAGAACCCAGGAACAGCTCCAGTTTGTCTGAAAATCAAACGTACTGCCGTCTGCGATCTTCCTTTCATGAAGACCAGGGCAATTTCCCTGCCCACATGGCAACTTCAGTGCTAAGCATCTTGTTTACCAGCATGAAACTGCCCGAGAGAACAGGAAACAGCAATGGCTTTATTTTTAATGAGGTTATTAATGTGCCCAGTGGTGGGAGTGTCCCTTCTCTGGGAACCACAACATGTACACCTACAATTTTGATTTTTTTTTATTATTAACTATTAACTACAGACTTGGCACCTATAGCTCAACCGGCTAAGGCGCCAGCCACGTACACCAAAGGTGGCAGGTTCGAATCTACCCCGGACCCGCCAAACAACAATGATGGCTGCAACCAAAAAATAGCCAGGCATTGTGGTGGGTGCTTGTGGTCCCAGCTACTTGGGAGGCGGAGGCAGGAGACTCGCTTGAGCCCAGGAGTTGGAGGTTGCTGTGAGCTGTGATGCCACGGCACTCTACCCAGGGGGATAGCTTGAGGCTCTGTCTCAAAAAAAAAAAAAAACAAACCCAAAAACTATTAACTACAATTCATAGTTCACATTAGGGCTCATTCTTTGTGTTGTGCATTCTGTGAGTTCCGACGGATGAATAGTTACATATGTCCCCATGACAGTTCCTAGGCTATCCATCCCTCCTTTGCTCACTCTGAACCTTTCAGAAGCATGGATGATTTTTCTGTCTCTACCACTTTGCCTTTTCCAGATGTCATATGCTTGGAATCGCATGTTCCATAGCTGTCTCAGATTGGATTATTTCACTTAGCAATGTGGAGTTAAGGTGTCCCAGGCCTCTCTGTGGCGTGATAGCCTGTCAGGCCCCATCTCTGAATCATCTCCCCTTCGCACGGATGCATCACAGTTGGTTTATCCATGGTTGCTTACAAGTTTTTACAATCATGGATAAAACTATTACAAACATTCCTGGACACAGATTTGCAGTTGAAAGGAATAATAACTAGGCCAGTCATGGTGGATCACCCCTGTAATCCCAGTACTGGGGGGCAGTGGAGGGTGGATTGCCTGAGCTCACAGGTTTAAAACCAGCCTGAGCAAGAGCGAGACTCCTGTCTCCAAAATCAGCCGGGCATTGTGGCAGGCGCCTGTAGTCCCCAGCTACTCAGGAAGCTGAGGCAAGACAATTGCTTAAGCCCAAGAGTCTGAGGTTGCTGTGAGCTGTGATGCCACAGCACTCTATAGAGGGTGACAAAGTGAGACTCTTGTCTCAAAAAAAAAAAAAAAAGGAATAAATACAAAGAAGCACATTTGCTAGATTAGATGGTAAGCACATGTCCAGAGAGTGTTTAAGTGGCTGTGTCACTCTGTCTCACAGTCTCCAGGGAGTCAGGGCTCCGGCAGGCCTGTCCCATCAATAGTATTCTCAGCAGCTCAGACCTAGCTGCCTAGCTGTCCTAACAGAGGCATTCGGTGCTATTTAATTTGCAAATATCTGAGGACAAGTCACATGAGCATCTTTCATACACTTATTTGTCATCTGCATATCTTCTTTGGTCAGGCATTGGTTCAGGTTTTTTGCCTGTTTTGATTGGCTCATTTGTTTTCCTGTTGCAGAGTTTAAAGAGTTTATATATATATATATACATATATATATATATAGTATATAGATAGAGTATATATAGAGTGTATTTTGGGTAACAGTGCTGTAGCAGATGTGTGTTTCCCAGAGATTTTCTCCTGGTCTGTAGCTTGTCTTTTTATTTTGTATTGTAATGCCTTTTATTTTTATTTAATTTAATTTATTTATTTTATTTCACGTATTTTCTTGAGACAGAGTCTTACTTTGTTGCCCTGAGTACAGTGCCATGGTGTCACAGCTCACAGCAACCTCCAACTCTTGGACTTAAGTGATTCTCTTGCCTCAGCCTCACAAGTAGCTGGGACTCCAGGTGCCTGCCACAACACCCGGCTATTTTTTTGTTGTAGGCATCATTGTTGTTTAGCTGGCCCCAGCTGTGCTCGAACCCGACAGCACGGTTGTATGTGGCTGGTGCCCTACTCACTGAGCTATGGGCATCACACCTATTTTATTTTATTTCATTTTTTTTTTAAACAGAGTTTTGTTATGTCGCCCTCGCTGGAGTGCCATGGTGTATCATAGCTCACAGCAATCTCAAACTCCTGGGCTTCAGCAATCCTCTTACCTCAGCCTCCCAAGTAGCTGGGACTACTAGAGGGTTCCCTCCACAATGCCTGGCTATTTTTCGGTTGCAGTTGTCATTATTGTTTAGCAGTCCCGGGCTGGGCTTAAACCAGCCAGCCTGTGTGTATGTGGCTGGCGCCCTACCCACTGAGCTCCAGGCGCTGAGCCTGTAATGCCTTTTAATTCTATTCCACAGTGTCTTTCTCAGGGCAGAAATTTTGAATTTTAATAAAATCCAATTCACTATTCTTTTTCTTTCACGGATTATGCTTTTTGTGTTTTATCTGAAGAGTCAACACCACAATTTGAGATCACCTAGATTTCTTCCTAAGTCATCATCTAAGAATTTATAGTTTTGCATTTTACATTTATATTATCCATTTTCAAGTCACTTTTAGTGAAAGATATCAGATTTCTGCCTGGAACTTTACCTATCTACTTGCCTCTATATTTTCAACGTGGTTGCCCAGCAGTGTAAGTATCGTTTGTTGAAAATACTCCCTGTCTGCACTGCAAGGCCTCAGCTGTTTTGTCTGATAGTAGCCGACTGCCCTCGTGGGAGCCCACTTCTGTGCCCTGTGGCTAATTATCTATCCTTTCCCGACACCCAACTCTGGAAATTGGACAGTATCAGCCTTTGTTCTTCCCCTTCTATCTTCTGTTGGCTATTTTCAGACTTTTCACTTTCCATATAAACTCTAGAATCAGGCAGTATTTACAGAAAGAGAATTTTCTGGGGTTTTGACTGGTATCATGTTGAATCTGTAGATGAAGTTAGGTGACATCTTGGCAATGTTGGGTCTTTCCGTTGGCACTCTCGGAACATAGATTCAGACCGTCTTTGATTTCATTCATCAAGGTGGTCATTTTGTAGTATTCCTCAGAGACTTTTTATACATTTCTTAGATTTATCCCTAACCATTTTGTTTTATGCTAATCATCTAATAACTTCCTAGTTTTACTGTTTTATCACTATGGAAATTATAATAAAATTTCACAGGTAATTATCATTAATATTAATTCTCTCTATTAAACCCCAGTAGCATGTTTTACACCTTAGCATTAATTTAGATTTACTTACATATTTGCCAGCAACGTAACTCTTAATTTTTTCCCACAATATCATATTTCTGTTACCAAGTATATTCTGTCTGTGGGAAGGACTCCTTGTAGCGTCTGTCTTATTGTAAGTGAGCTGGCAACTGTTACAGTTTCCTTCAGGTTTTTTTATTCTGATCTGTCTTTGTTTTTCCTCCGAAAGTAAAGAATGTTTTCACTGAGTGCAGGATTCTTTGTTGGCACACGTTTTCTCTCATCACTTTAAAGATTTGATTCTAGAATCTTTCTTAGTTCTCCTGTTTCTATTGAGAACTCACCCACCCTCGTCTTGTTCTTTGGAGTTAATTTGTCCATTTTGGGAATGTGTTTGCTACTTTTTCTTTTACTCTGATTTCTAAAACTTTTACCAAGATTGTTTGATTGTGATTTTTCCTTTTGTTTAAACTGCCTTGGTTTCATAGTTTTTATGAAACTTAATCTCTGTTACCAATTTGAGGACTGTTTTAGCCAATACCTCTTCAACTAATATATTTGTTGCCTTTTTCTGGAACTTAAATTACAACTAGTGTTACACTGATTTTATCAGGGTCTTAGATTTTCCATTCCCTTCTCGGCTTTCCCCATACTTTGTTTTCTCTCTCTGTTTTCACCTGGTTATTTCTTGCCTGTCTGTCTTCATCACAGTCCATCTCCTGTTTGAGCCTTATTTTGCGTTCTTAATTGGTCATCTTACTTTCCAGTTCTGCACTTCCCATTTATTCCTTGTATATAGATTTTGATTCTTGAAGCCTTTCTCCATCTTGTCAGCTCTGTCTTAACATTTCAATGAAAGTTGGGTCACTATGGTGACATTTTCCTTGTTGGTTTTTATTGGGTCTACCTCTTGCTATGCATTTTAAAGTTGATTAAATGCCAGGCATGTGCTTTAAAATATAAAAACCCCAGGTCCGTGCTGCCCAGTAGAATTTTTCACAAAGATGGAAATGTTCTACATGGATGTGGTTCAAATACAAAAGGTATGAGGCACAGGTAGTGTTTGAACACGGTGACTAGTGTGACCAAGAAAGTAATTTTTACTTTACTTACTTTTAATAAATTTAAATAGAAGTAGCCACATGTGGTTTGGGACTGTCGGATAAAGTATCAGTATCAGATAAAGTTTTCTGCCTGGCCTTGTGTGTTCAATGCTGCAAATGTTCTAGCTGACGTTTCTCCCACTAGCTCCTCTCAGGCAATGGGGTGAATTGCTTTACCGCAGTCCGACACTGAGCTGGACGGTGCTGTGTCCTTGCTGTCCTGATCCACACTGCCTGGTAGGTTGCAGCCCCCACGGATCACAAATGTGAGCCTGGAGTGTGGACCTGGGTCCTCTGCCTTGTCCTGCTCTGGGGCCCAGTGTTTGTCAGGACCAGAGGCATCTGCATCTCTGGTCAGCCTCAGCCTGTGCCTGCTGGCTGCTGGCGGTTGTGCCATCCGGCTCTGCTTCCTGGGAACCCACAATGTTCTGAGAATAGCAGGCCGCACTCTCAGAATCTCTTCTCTGCACTTCTCTTTTTTCCAGGATCTTGACCTCTCAGGTGCTGACTCTTTGGGAGTTCTGATCCCCAATTTTTGTCTCATTAGCCCCCTGACATATTTGAAAGCTCAACCACCTCTCTGCCCCTTTGCAGCGGCTCTCTGCCCGGCTTCACAGCCTCTGCCCACCTGACTCATGAATCATCATCTGGGCTGCCTTGGTGCAGACCCTGAGCTGAGCGTCAGAGTGGAGGTCATCCACCCGGAGCATGCCGGGACGCCCAATGTACCTGAGCCAGTTACCACGGGAGGCAACTGCAGCTGAGTCCTCCAGGGAACTTCTGGAAAATAGTGCAAAACGTTTTTATCAGGGGCCTATGGTATTTTTATACCAACTCCCCAGGGATGCTTTGGGAGGAAGGCAGTGTCCGTATCCACCCCTCCCACTTGTGTACAGCCTACCACCCCTGACAGCAACCTTCAGAGACCCTACAAATCCAAGTTGCCACCTACTGAGATGCACACACAGGCAACTTAACATCTGCTGTAGCCTCCAAAAGGCTGACAGGTGAGCGAGAACGGACATGGCGTGGGCAGTTGGGGTCACCTCAGTGGGGTGGTTTTCTTTCCAGGATTTCAGTTACCTTAATACCTCCAGTTCTGGCTACCTTAATAGCTCTCAAATGCCCTTGTGTGTGTATATATATATACTTTTTTCTATTTTTATCCACTTATTTTCTGCTTGTTCTTAGTGGGAGGATTGGTCTCCTGAAAGCTACTCAGTCTTAGCTGGCAGTGGAAAGTTAGGTTAATAGATTTTGGACACTGAAAGTATTTTACTGCATGATTTATGGGTCTGGATGCTAAAATATCTTTTTATTGATTTGGAATTTGGATAACTGTTATCCAGTCGTACCAGTGAAGTGAAGGTGTTTTTTAAAGACCACCAAGCAACCCTCACTGAACACGGACCCTTTGGAAACTCACTTCCTCATTTCAGGGCCATTATCTAGGAATGTTCTTTCCAATTGCAGTGGTCTTGTCGTGTGTTTATCATTTTTTTCATATGTGATTATCCACAAAAGGTTAAAGAAACAGGAGAATTCTGCCCCAGTGTCGTCCTTCCACACAGTTCATTGATGAAATTACTCTGAAAACAAAATTCAAACTGCTAAGGAAGGTGGCACCTGTGGCTCAAGGAGCAGGGCACCAGCTCCATATACTGGAGGTGGTGGGTTCAAACCCAGCCCAGGACAAAAACTGCAAAAAAACCAAACTGCTAAGGAAGGGGCTGAGCCCTCCCTGAGCAGGGTGTTCTACGCTTGCAGAAGTTTGATGTCCTCAGGTTTGATTCCAGACCACACACACAAGGCTCCTCTTGAAACCTGAACTGAACTGGTGATGCCAAAATTTAAATGAGGAAGTGCAGAACCAAGAAAAGACAGGGTATGGAAAGAGGAAGTGTGGGGGGCTCCTCCTACTGCGTTCTGGTCTCACAACAAAGCTATGGTGGCTGTGAGATGTGGTATAGAGATTGCAGAAGGGCGGATGAAGTGGGCAGAGGGCCCAATAACAGAGCAACAGGGCTACACGGACGTGGCTGAGAGAGAGGGGAAATTTTGACCATTTTTTTTTGAGACAGAGCCTCAATCTGTCACCCTGGGTAGAGTGTCCTGGCATCACAGCTCACAGCAACCTCCAACTCCTGGGCTTAAGTGATTCTCCTGCCTCTACCTCCTAAGTAGCTGGGACTACAGGCACCCTCAACAATACCCAGCTATTTTTTTTTTTTTTCGGTTGAAGCCATCATTGTTGCTTGGTGGGCCCGGACTGTATTTGAATCTGCCAGCTCAGGTGTATGTGGCTGGCACCCTAGCCACTTGAGTCACAGGCACTGAGCCAAAATTTCAGACTTTTAAAAATGTGATTCTGGGATGATTGTCCACACAGAGAATGATAATCAGCACCAGAGAGCCTGCAGCCACAACATGAAGAAGCAGACTATAAAACTTAGTAGAACAAAACATGAGAGACAATCCGGAGGACAGTGTTGAAAGGATTGAGGTTTCTCTACTAGACACGTACGAGCAAGCACACATCCTAAAACAGAAGGTGGATAAATGTAACTCTCCCCAAAGCAACAACTTCTGCGTGAAAAATTTGAAAAGACAATCCCCTGGTTAGATGTGTGCAGGTCAGCAAGCTGTGAGTGACGGTATCCACAACACACACACATATGTGTCTGTATTTAACTGTTATTTGCTTAATTGATGTTGGTTCTGTGTGCATATGTAATTGTGTTAGGTCAGTGTTTTCCCCCAGGTACTTAAATCTGTTACTCAAAACTCCTATAGTGTTATTTGGAACTGTATTAATGTCCCCCTACCCCCAATTGTACGGCTTTATCAGTTTCTGCTGCGTTATTTATCATCTCTGCTATTTGCATCGTACACACTATAGGAACATTCTTAGAGAAGCAAAAGAGGAAATAGAACCCAGATCACTCATTTCCAAGATGTCTGTCCATTGCTTATTTTTTAGATAAATAATTAGTGATCTTAGAAATCTGTCAACTCCATGGTATATTTTTTTCTTTCTTAAGTGTTAAAAATTTGCTCTTCTATAGGCAAATGGCACGACAAGAACATGTGTGTTAATATTCAAGACACTGACCATTCAGTGGCAAGGAGGACAGGCTTTGGGTATTCAGCACTGGCTGTTTCCAGATACTCTGAATTTTCCAAACAGCTTCTGTGGACAGCCTATTTAGGTGAGCTGAGATCCTGCTCAGAGACTGATCACCTGGATGACGGCACCCGTGACAGTATCAGCCACCCATCCCCTAAACTATTTAAAGCATTTCTGACACAGATTTCACCTTCTCAAAAGGTTCTTGCAACTCAGTAAGAAAAGCTACAAACACAATTCACAAATGAACATTTATCCATTTATTTATCCAAGAATATATTGCAGATCACTCATTTCCAAGATGTCTATCTATTGCTTATTTTTTAGGTAAATAGTTAGTGATCTTAGAAATCAGTTATGTGACTGTTCAAATTAGAAATAATAAAAGCAACAGGATAAAAGCAAACAAATGGATGAAAAAGTAAGTAAAAAAACAGATGCAATAATACAAGGACAAATGAAAACTGCAGTTCAATTCCGCGGGTGATGTACGGACTACGCCCTGATAAAAAGTGTCATCCCTTTGTTTCAACTACGAGTAAAGCATATGTATTCACTTTTTGTATGAGGAAAACTGTGAGCTGCCTTCTGGGGCATCAAGCCAATACCTTCTGGAAACTTCAGCTTGTCACTTGAACTGGAACTTGCAGTGCCAGTTTCAGAAAACTTCATCCCTGGGAAGTGAGGGGTCAAGATGGAAGAAACGTTCCTGGAGTGATGACGTTGTGATGTGTGGTGTCGGGGGGACTGGAAGTGAGTGTGTGCCCACCACAGGAAGTTATGAAAGCTGCATCAACAATGACGTTCAAGGGTATTAATTTTTAAGTCCCTATAAATCCTCCTTTTATGAAGAACAAGTTATATATTGAAAGTGTACTTTGAAAAAAATTAAGAATATACACTAAACTGATAATTATTTTGTGTTGGGAATAAAGGCAGTTTTATATTATTTTTTGTTTTCCATGATACTCGTTATTTTTGTAATTTAAAAAAAGACTGAATATTGGGCCTCAAATGCTGGAGGAAGTGGTGGGTTCAAACCCAGCCTGGCCAAAAACTGCAAAAAAAAAAAAGACTGAATAAAAGTAAGATTATATAAAAAGATAGGAGAAATATATGCATTGCAATAGTTTGTTTTAACAAATAATATTTTGCACTTCATTTCTTGCCTTTCTTTTCTTTTCTTTTTCTTTTTCTTTTTCTTTTTTTTTTTGAGACAGAGTCTCACTTTGTCACCCGCAGTTGAGTGCTGGGGCATCACAGATCAGAGTAACCTCAAACTCTTGGGTTCGAGTGCTCCTCTTGACTCAGCGTCCCAAGTAGCTGGGACTATAGGTATGAGGCATCTGCCACAACACCCGGCTGCTTTTAGAGATGAGGTCTTCATCTGGCTGAGGCTGGTCTTGAACCTATCAGCTCAGACAATCCGCCTGCCTCGGCTTCCCAAGTGCTGGGATTATAGGTGTGAGCTACCGTGCTTGACCTTTGCCTCTCAGTTGTAAATAAAATGATCCATGAAGTTTGATCATGCTTAGGTCACTGGCCTATAATACATAGTATTAGAGTGATGCTAAATAGTCATAGAATATTTTGAAAGCTCATTTGTGATTACTGTGCCCCCAAATATAATAACATCAGAGGATCAATGCTTTAAATTAAAAAGAATTGATTTAATGAGCTTGGTTTGGGATTATACTAAGATACAAAAATGTAAGAAGGCTAATTTTAAAAAGGATAATCCAATTTGTCAATTACTTTTAATTCAACAATATATTTAAGACTTTTGATTTCAGCCGTGCCATGATTTCTGATTTCCAGCCCAGAAAAGCCCTGCCTTTCTGTGCCACGAGAAAGGGCTTCCCACAACAAAGAATTCAGTAGCACGAAGACAGAATGAGGTGGAGTGAGATTTATTCACAACTATCAAAAACTAAAGTCTGCTCCACAGACAGGGCAGAGGACACTGTCAATACAGAAGAGAGCTGGCCCTGGTCCTGGGGCCTTAACAAGAGAGGATCTTTACAGAGTTCCTCTGTTGGAACCTGCCCCACCTTGTCCTGTCTGGTCAGGGCATGGGGAGACTTTGTTCTGAGATTCTCTGACCCAGGTGGTGCTGCAGCCTTGCCTGCAGTAATCCCCAAAGCAGAACCTGCCAGTTCCCTGTCCTACGAGAGCTCAGAGTAGTCACTGCCATTCTTGCAACAGGAAAAATCCGAACGATTTAAAAATTAACAATTGGGTTTGGGCCCATAAGAGAACTGGGGTCACAGGGCCAACCACTTCCCAGAAATCGGCAGAGGCTGGGAATTCAGAGGGGTGTGTGCTGGAGCCACAGGCCTGGGGTTTCTGTTCAGTTGCTGGAGGCCGAGTGTGGACTGAGTAAGAGAGTCCTGGGGGCTGCAGTTGGGGGTGGTGGCCACACTTCTGTAGATTTTATCTTCAGGAGTGCCACCAGGTTCTGAAGGGGATGATCAGACAAAGATTCTCTAGTGTTTGGCAGGACGAGGGGGGGACTAAATCTGACAAAACACCCCCAGAGCCTTCTCTAACAGAGCCCTACCTCCCCCCCCCCCAGAAGACCGTATCAGGACCTTATCAGGACCTTATCCTGGCTGTGAAAGGACTAAATCTGACAACCTCCCCCCACCACCCCCAGAGCCTTCCCTAACAGAGCCCTACCCCGGGGGAGACCTTATCAGGATCTTATCCTGGCTGTGGAAGGTGCTCATCCCCTGGGGGACAGCACTAGCTTCCCAGCTCAAGGTAGCGGGTTAGAAAAATGGCTTTACCATGTCAGGGAAAAAATAATAACTGTGAAGGTCACAGCCTTTACGTGGGCTGGTAAAACCCTGAGGTTGAGTTGTAACTTTATAGAGTGTTTACCCTTTTTCACATCTGGCTCCGACCCTGAATTTCAGAGGGAAAATCTGGTAAACACGGCTTCTGTCAGGGAAAGAGCAAATAAGGAGCCTAGAAATCAGGAGGTGAGACCAAAGCGAGAACCCTGAAGGAATTTGAAATTCCCGCACCTGACAGCCTGAGTTAAGGCCCCCTGCCGTCCAGATTAATGTGAATTCTCACACAAAAGGCCTGTTTATCTCATTTCCGGATTACTTGATACAGGTTCAGCTTCAACAAAAAAACTGCAAGGAATGCCAAAGGCAAGAATTAGACGATGGGCACTTGGGCTTCGTCCATGCCTAGCAATTATAAATTGGGCTGCAATGAAGATTCTGATACAAATATCTTTACTGTAGTGTGATTTTTGGTCCTCTGGATGTATACCTAGCAGAAGAATTATAGGATCAAATGGCAGGTCTATTTTTAGTTCTCTGCGTGTTCTCCAGATGACTTTCCAAAAAGGACGTATTAGTTTGCAATCCCACCAGCAGTGTAGAAGTGTTCCCTTTTCTCCACAATGATGCCAGCATCTGTGATTTTGGAATTTTGTAATATGGGCTAATCTTACTAGTGTTAGATGGTATCTCAAAGTAGTTTTAATTTGCAGTTCTCAGATGGCTAAGGATGATGAGCATTTTTTCATATATCTGTAGGCTGTGCACCTGTCTTCTTCAGAGAAGTTTCTCTTCAAGTCCCTTGTCCACCCTGAGATGGGATCACTTGTTCTCTTCTTGCTAACACGTTTGAGTTCTCTGTGGATTCTGGTTATTAAACCTTTGTCGGAGACACAACCAGCAAATATCTTCTCCTATTCACTTTATCTCCTTCATGTTTACATGGATGGAGCTGGAAAATATTCTTCTTAGCAAAGTATCTCAAGAATGGAAGAAAAAGTATCCAATGTATTCAACTCTAGTATGAAACTAATTTATAGCTACCATAGGAAAACTATAACCCAATTTTAGACCAAGAATACAGGGAAAGGGGAGAGGAGGGGGGTGGATGGGTGGAGGGAGGGTGACTGGTGGGATCACGCCTATGATTTATCCTATAAGGGTCCATGTGAATCTTTCTAAATGTAGAATATAAATGTCTTAACACAACAACTAAGAAAATGACATGAAGGCCATGCTAACCAATTGGATGAAAGTATTTCAAATTGTATATAGAAACAACACATGTACCCCATGATAGTATTAGTGTACACAGCTATGATTCAAGAAAAAATAAATTAAAAAAAAAAGCAAAGGCAAGAATTAAAGCAGAGTCTAAAGACAGAAAGCCAGCCGCAGAAGCAGACCCAGATGTGACAGAGGTGTGGGTGTCACAGGACGGGGAATTTGAAGGACTATGCTTGACACACCCCAGTGGAAAAAGTAGAGCCAGGCATGGACAGACGGGTAACGTGAGTAGAGAGATGGAGACTCTGGGAAAGAATCAAAAGGAAACACCAAAAATCGGAAACACGGGCACCAAAGTGAAAACTGAATGCAGTGGAAGATGCTGTCTCCATGGGCTTCTCCGTCCCCTGAGCGCGGGTGGGGAAGAGTGAGTGAGGATTAGAAACTTCCCAAACT
>NW_003852565.1:2022537-2031556 GCF_000181295.1 Otolemur garnettii
AAAAAAAAAAAAAAAAAATACAGTATGCTTCTATTCAGAAGCCATGCAAATAAAAAAGAGAGAGGGAAGAAATATTTACTGGTAATATGTTGAACAGCAGCAGCAAAATTAACCTAGAACTCTATATTTGGTGAAATTATCCTTTAACTCTGTAGGAGAAATAAATATTTTTGAGACAAGCAAAAATGCAAAATCATCACCAGTACACTTGCCTTGCAAGAAAATGTTTAAACAAATTCTTTAAGGAGAAGTAAAATCATGTAGGTTATATTTAGTGTGACAAATAGAGAGATCATAGGAGTAATAAATGAAGATTAAATAAAATATTTTACTTTTTATCTGTAATCAACCTAAAAGATAACTGTTTCATTAAGGTAATAATAGTAACCACATACCGAGTGATTACAGCATGCAGATAATTGTGATTGATGGCAATGTTATAAAGGAACAGAAAGTATTCAGTATAAAGATCCCTACATTATACATGAAGTAGGGTATTGTTTTTTAAAGGTAGATTTAGATTAGTTAAAACATACATTGTAAACTTCAGGGAAACCCTTAAAAAATTTAAGAGTAAATAAAAGTGATATGCTAATAAAAGAGACAAATGAAATAACATAAAATGCTCAATTAAAGCACAAAAAGGAGAGGAAGAAACCAATAACAAATGCCGTGCACAGAAAACAGGTGCCAAGAGCAGAGATACGAATCCAAGTACTGACACTGGTAATCACTTTCAACGGGAATGCTGTAAAACATCAGTTAAAAGAGAGAGCCCAGACTGGATGGAAGATCAATACCCAACCATATGTTGTATGCCAGAAACCTACTGTAAAAATAAAATCACTGGTAAAAAGTATAAAGATTGAGGGAAGAGCATGCTGTACTGGGTTGAATAGTATTCTCCATAAACTCATGTCCCACAGAACACCAGAATGTGACCCTCCTGGAAATGGGATCTTTGCAGATGTAATTAGGAGATGAGGCCACACTAGATGACCGTTGCTCTAAACCCAAAGGCTCGTGTCCTCATAAGGAAGACATTTGAATATGCAGAGCACAGAGACACAGGGAGAACGCAGGGATTCAGCTGCAGGCCCAAGGATGCTGAGAACCACCAGCTGCCACCAGAGGCCAGCGAATTCTGCCATCCAGCCTGCAGATGGTGCACAGCCCGCCAGCACCGTGATCTCAGATGTCCAGCCTCCCCAGACACCAGGGAAGACATTTCTGTTGTTTCCAAGCAGCCAGTTTGTGGTAATTTGTGACCGTCTCAGGAAACACATAATTGTGCTAACAATCATGGAAATAAAATTGGAGTAGCAAGGGTAACTTCAGACAAAGTGGATTTCATAAGAAGAGAAATTATCGGGGCTTTTGTAAAGAGCAGGATCATAGGATGACAAGCCAGTGAATTTTCCACAAGACACAGAAATCTTCTACTGAGAGCAGTCTAAGGAGATGAGACCACTAAAAACAACATGGTGTCTGGGTGGGAAGGCTGAAGAGCTGGCTTATACCTTAATCCCAGCACTCTGGGAGGCCAAGGCAGGAGGATCGCCGGAGGCCAGGAGTTTGCCTGAGCAAAAGTGAGACCCTTAGAAAAATTAGCTGGGGGTTTTGTTGGGGACCTGTAGTCCCAGCTATTTCGGAGGCTGAGGCAGGAGAATCACTTGACTCCAGGAGTTCAAGGCTACAGTGGTCCATGATGAGACCACTGCCCTCTAGCCTGAGTGATATAACAAGATCTTGCTCAAAAACAAAAACAAAAAACAAAAAAATTAAGGAAAACCAAATTAAGGATAAACTTTCTGTAATGTATCAATAGTGACTCATTAATTATAACAAATGCACCTATATAAAAGTTAATGGCATAGACGGGGTTACATGGTAACTTTCTATATCTTTTTCATAGTTTCTCTAGGAATCTAAAACTGTTTTTTTTCTTTGTTTGTTTTGTTTTGTTTTTGAGACAGAGTCTCACTTTTTTGCCCCCATAGAGTGCTGTGGCCTCATACCTCACAGAAACCTCAAACTCTTGGGCTCAAGAGATTCTCTTGTCTCAACCTCTCAAGTAGCTGGGACTATAGGTGCCCACCACAATGCCTGGCTATGTTTAGAGATGGGTTCTTGCTCTTGCTCAGGCTGGTCTTGAACTCCTGAGCTCAGGCAACCCACCTGCCTCAGCCTTCCAGAGTGCTGAGATTACAGGCGGGAACCACCGAGCCTGTTTAAAACCGTTTTAAAATCAAGTGTGTGTCTGCCCTTTAGGACCACATGACTAGATAATTTAAGAAAAAATAAAAATTTCTTACAATATTTTAAAGGCATTTTGCCTTAACAAATAGGGTATATTGAAAAAACTTAAGTTACCATTTTTCAGATATTAAATGCCCAGATTGGAAAATAAAAATAACACACAGATCAGTGCTATGAGTCGGTGGATGTCATAATTGCTCATTTAACAAAATGAATACAGAGGTTCTGGCCCTAGGATGTCAGAAATGAGACTAATTCACAATTTTGAATGTTATATATGACACACCTTGTATGGCATCTACACAGTTAACATTTTCCTAGGAGAAGGCTGCTTGGTTCTTAATATTCTGTCTTTATAGAATATATGTCAAGAGCTGAGCTGGGGTAGAGAGATGTGAGGGCCGGTCCTCAGAACAGTCAATCAAGACAGGCCAGAGAGAAGGAAAGAGGCTGATTGAGGCTGATCGGCATAAACACCGGCTCCCCTCCCGGCGCTGAGCAGCGTCAGGTGAGGGGCAGGTGGGTCAGCCAGCTCAGCTGTGGGGGGTCATCCCTCTGCCCCCTAGAAAGGCACCAGGCCTGTGTGGACCTGGGCACTGGGGGTGAGAAGCCCTGACCCTGAGGCAAAGTGGAGAAAATGTCTTGATCTTTAAGTCATCCTCTCCTGATAAGCACCAAGGGGACGCCTTAGCTGGGGTCCTGATGAGGGGCTCCATCTGGAGGGCCCTGGGGTGGAAGTGCAGTCATGTGCTCTAGCAGAGTGGGCCGGGAGGTCCAGATCACTGAGCACAGCCCCCATCAGAGACTGCCCCGCATGGGCAATTCCCAGGCCTGCTGTAGGGGGCAGCTTCCCCACCAGGCCTGCCTGGTAAAGATGCGGTCGGTCAGAAAACTCACACTGGATTTTGGCCAATAGTTGTGTTCCTCATCATGTTTGTCTCTTAAGAGAATGCTTTTGTGCGCATGGGAGGCTGTGTTTTCAAGAGCAGTATTTTTAAAAAATGATGTGTGATAACATTCTAAAGTGATATTCTTGTTCCGGGGGACAGAACACTAGAATCAAATGTCAATGTTTTGAAATAGTGTCAATAATTAAAAACGGGGTGGTATCAGCCAGGTGTTGTGTTATTGAGTGCAAAGAGCTGTTAGTTAAGAACTGTACTTCTGGCTGGTGGGCGTGTTGGCTCAGCCTGTAACCCAAGCACTCTGGGAGGCCGATGTAGGTGGATCCCTTGAGCTCAGAAGTTCTGGACCAGCCTGAGCAAGAATGAGACTCCATTTCTACTAAGAATAGAAAAACTAGCTAGGCATTGTGGTGGGCGCCTGTAGTTCCAGCTACTTTGGAGTCAGAAGCAAGAGGATTGTTCAAGCTCAAGAGTTTGAGGTTGCTGTGATCTATGATGCCATGGTATTCTGCCGGGGTGACAGAGTGCGTCTGTCTCAAAAACAAACAAACAAACAAACAAACAAGCAAAAAAACGTTCTCCTGGCTTGATGCACAGGAAGCAAGGTGACAAGCTGGAAAAAATAGATGATCATAGCCATAGAAATGTTTAGCAAATCTTTCTCAGATCTTTGCACAAGAGGTAGGCAAAAATAAATGTGTCTAAAATACGTATCTGAATAATAAAATCAATGAGTTTCTGCCCAAACTTATCAACTTTGATAATTCAACAATATTATGAAATTATCTCTAAAGGTGCTCTGAGGCATTTACAATTGTTTATGTATCACAAGACAACAATAAGCTGAAAGTGACAAAAACATTGACCACATTTTCTGATTACAATGTAAGAATCTGTTAAATACTTACATCATATATTTTAAAAATTAAAACAAAAAGCAAAGTAAAAACTGTCACTTGGTAATTTTTAAAAAGTGCATTTTGGATCAAAGATAAAATTGTGGATCACAGTGTGCCACTGCCTACAGGATGCTGTTAACAAAGCCAGATTCAGGAGAAAATTCATAGCCTTGGATCAAAAACACCAAGTAGGAGTTTAATGATTTTAACAAGAAAGTCAGAAAATGGAAGGAAGTGTAATAACAACTATACCCAAGGAAGAAATCAGCGAAAATAAGAATATAAGTTACTAACTTAGAAAGCAAATGGAAACTAGAAATGACACGCGAATCTAGTGTCTCTTTTTGAGGAAGAAAAAGGAAGCAATGACAAAATTCTAATAAAAACAAGAAAACTCAAAATACATGAAATTGCTGTGGAAACTCGGCCAATGTGGTTTAATAGGTGGAAATCCACAAATTCATAAAGCAGTGACTCCACCCACGTCACATTCATACACCCCCCCTCCCCAATATAATTCAAGATTCATTATCCAGGATTTAAAAAAAGAGGAAAACTTATGATGATGTTTGAATAAACAGTATTTGCTTAATATGTTAAATAACATCCATTCTTTTACTTAGTGTGTAGTGCCTGATCTTCACATGAAGAATTGTATCTTTTCTAAGTCCTGTGTATGGTGCACATTAAATTATCAAGAAACCATCAGAGCAGGATGACAAGAACATCTTCAATTATTAAAATGTGTAACACGGTTCAGCAAATTTGAGCAATGTGATAAGAAGAGCTGTATTAATAAGATGCGGCAACTGGAAAAGAGAGCACACATTTGTCTTACTTCAATGCTATAAATATTCACCTGATACGCCAGGAAGAATAAATTTAAAACATTTTTTAAACTAAAGAAAAAAACTCAGTAAGTTTTTTGAGTCTTATCATATTGTCAGTAATTTTCCTGTATGCTTCTAAGAGTCATAAAAAAACACAACAGGAAGCCTTAGGCCCGGAGGGTTTGTATGTGAGTACTGGATAGTGAGGATGGGATGGACTGCTTATAGTTACAGGGTTTCTTTTCTTTTTTTTCTTTATTTATTTTTAAGCACAGATTTGTCTATTTTGCCCAGGTTGGTCTTGAACTTGTGGGCTCAAATGATCCTCCCTCCTCAGCCTCCTCAGTTGCCGGGACTGTAGGGGCTCACCATGGCCTTCAGCTCTCAGTTCCCTTGAGGTGGATAAAAATGTTCTAAGAAAACATTGAAAAAGCTTGTGAATAAACAAAATTAAAAGGAGAATGAAAGCAGAATAACACATGGAAAGGAGGCAGCTGATATATATATATATATATACTTTTGAGACAGAGCCTCATTTTGTCACCCTAGACATGGCATCATCACAGCTCACAGCAACCTCAAGCTCTTGGGGTCAAGAGATCCTCTTGCCTCGGCTTCCCAAGTAGCTGGGACTACAGGTGGCTGTCATAGCACCTGGCTAGTTCTAGTAGAGACGGGGTCTTGCTCTTGCTCAGGCTGGTCTTGAACTCCCAAGCTCAAGCAATCCGCCTGCTTTAGCCTCCTGAAATGCCAAGATTACAGGCCTAGCAGACAGTCAATATTCTTAGCATAGAAAGCACTCCTACAAGAAATTAGCATGTGGCAATTGATTATCTACAATTAAATAAGAAAAAAGTCCTGTCTGAAGGTATAAATCCCCTCAAAGGACCAGAAAATATAAAAAGATGCCTAAAGTTACAAACAAACAGGGAACTGCAAATTCTTACCATATAACCATTTTTTAAAATAGCAGATTGCTGAAAATATAAATCTCATGTTATAGAGAACTCTAGAATATGTAGATCAAAGAGACGGTTTGCTTGGTGCTACTGTAACTGTAAGTGGATAGTCCATTTAGGAAGGAACTTGTCAGTGTTTGGAAAACACTCGTATCCTTTCATAGGACACACTGCTATGTGGGTGTGTGCACACACAGCCGAGCCACACTTATCAGGGGGGCAACCCTAAGAATTCCTTAAACCTTAAGGAATAAAGGGGAGTCACACACCTGTGGGAGGTCTAATGATGCTTTTATGGTGGTGGGAGTCCTTTGTAGGACACACCTCGCTCTTTGGATGTTACTAATCATTTACCCAACACACTGCACTGGGCATTCAGCTGATAGACCGAAGGTGCTGTATGATTTTTCTGTGGCTGTATTAACTCCAGGAGATCTTCAGGAACGTGGGTGAAGCAGACAGCTGGTTGGCGTCTTTGCTATTCTGCACTCTGCGGTTCAGTTCAGCTTTGCGGGCCGTAAAGCTTCTATCTGCGTCCTTCATCATTCACGCATGACGTTTCCTGGCAGATAAATAACAGCCTTTAGTAAGGAGTACTGGGTTCTCCAGTTCCCCTCATCTGGCCCATCTGATGTGACCTCCCTATTTGTTCCAGGTGGGACCCGCTTGTTACTGCTTCTTTAAGAGACTCCGGTTCAGCCCCACCCTGCTTCTGTCTCCTTCTCCTGTTCAATCTCCTGGAAGGAAATACTCTTTTCAAGGTCTTTTATTGCATGTTACTACAAGGCAAGAACTGTGCTGCATTCTTTTTTTTTTTTCTTAAGACAGGGTCTCACTCTGTAGCCATGGCTAGAGTGCAGCGGCATCACCAGCTCATAGCAACCTCAAACTCCTGGGCTCAAGAAATCCTCCTGGCTCCACCTTCCAAGCAGGTGGGACTACACGAGTGTACCACCACACCCAGCTTATTTTTCTATATTTTGTAGCAATGGAGGTCTCACTCTTACTCAGGCTGGTCTCAAACTTCTGGCCTCACAAAGTACTAACATTATAGGCATGAGACCAAGTGCCCAGATTTGTATTTATATTTTTGTCTGATATATTTGTTAGCAGAATATCTAGGATAAGGTAATTATTCAGAAATTAATAGCTTAACTTATATAGATGTTTCAATGTTAAAAAAAAAAAAAGAGTGAAATGTGAAACAAAGTGCCCTTGGACTCCCTCCTCAATACCCACTGTAGAGAACGCAAATGAACACCTGTTCAAATTGTCCGTTCTGCCCATCCCAACATTCTATACTCTAAGAAAATGAATTGTGATGCTTAAAAGAGAACCTTAGGGTCTTAACATATTTTATGTATTATATAGTATATATCTCTCTATATTAAGGACATCATTTAGACTATGTCCCTTTAAGTTTTATAATTTATTGATATTTCATTAAATAATAATATAGAATTTTAAAATTCACATTGTTTGTAATTTACATATTTATCATTTAAACTGTATATGACATACTTATGTAATTATACACATATATCACATATACTTAGGTAATATATGTCATAAATATATTTATGTCATAATATATTAACATTATTAAGCCCATGTGTTAACGGTTGCTAGAAGTGTTTCTTTTTAAGCTTTATAAATGGACCACTCAAAAGTTTAGGTACATTGGCTTGGCGCCTGTGGCTCAGTGAGCAGGGAGACGGCCACATGCACCGAGGCTGGTGGGTTTGAGGCCAGCCGGGGCCTGCTCAACAACAATGACAACTGCAACCAAAAAATAGCCAGGTGTTGTGGCAGGCACCTGTAGTCCCAGTTACTTGGGAGGCTGAAGCAAAAAGTCACGTAGGCCCAAGAGCTTGAGATTGCTGTGAGCTGTAATGTCACAGCACTCTACCAAAGGAAACATGGTGAGACACTGTTTCAAAAAAAAGAAAAAAGTTTAGGTGCCCTGAGATCATGCAGATTTTTTCTCTGTGTTTTCACATGTGGTTTTAATTTACACTTTTCACTGAGATGCAGCCCAACTTTGGAACTGGATTTTTAAGCTTGTATCGATTTCCTATTCTCATGGTCTTAAGACATTAAAATAATTCTTAATTTTATCTATGTCTCTCATCGCCCCCAATTTACACCAGTGAGTCTTTGGCCGTCTCTTCCATATTTTGAGCATTATGGTTATACACTTAGGTCAGGAAGGAGATTCACAGAATGACAAGAATGACACAAAAAGGTTGACCACGGTGTGAATCTTAAAGTAAATTAATGATGTGTTTCAGGAAAATGCTTGACTGATAGACTCCTAAGGCCGTTGTTACTAAACAGGTCATAATGGGGAGTAACATCTGGGAAGGCCCATTGGGTCATCATTAGCTGTGACCCTTCCATCTGGCATTTCTGGTGTTAGCAGAAGCTGGTAACCACAGACGCTGAGAGGCCCCAGGTGCGGGAGGACAACCACAAACTGCAGGATTGGTTGACAAAAAATGTTTCGCATTTTCACAAGGGTGATCATCGTTTACAGGACAATCCTTGCCTTCTATTTCTTCACTTAATTAAAATGGGCTGCCGCCGCTCTCATCCCCGCCCCCACTGACATTTTAGGAACTACTATTCCTGGGACAGGAGTTTTGAAGTAGGTTTTCTGACTTGATTTTATCACAGGTGTAAAGGCACTTACTGGGACGCGTACACGTATTTTGCTAGTAAATGTATTATGCATTTAGCGGGACACTGCCATATCAGCATTGCTGCTTTCAGACCAACGTTCTGAGAATAACGACAATTACTCTCAGTAATTGCTCTGAGTCATTTCAATTGTCATTTTCCTGAAATCAAAATCAACTTACAATTTCTCCTTTGGGCACTCACAAAGCAAATGTGACGAGACTTGCTTTCCTACCAAAAACCACTAGACAAGGAGCCGAAACTCTATGTAACAGCTGCATTTGGTCATTCAACAGTGGGTGGTGCCGTCCTGTGCTCCCTCAGGGAGGCGAAAGGAAACCCCGCTAGGACTTGGCTTTTCGCCTGGAGACCTTTCTGGACTACAGTGTAGTGAGAAGAAATCGGGCCAGGCGAGCAGCACTAGAGAGCAAGACAGGGGCCAGAGCCTGACCCTGAGAGTCGCAGAGACTCAAAACTTGCAGAACACA
>NW_003852565.1:2031690-2040142 GCF_000181295.1 Otolemur garnettii
AGGCCCAGATATTCAAGTTCCAATTAGCTGGCAGGTCACCCAGGTATCCCATCAGGGCGCTGCTTGGCAGTGTGACCAAACCAGCTCAGATGAAAGGCGGCTTTAGACCTGGCCTGGAAGAAGCTCTGAAGCTGCACTCGAAAATATCAAACTGAGCAGCACAGAACTTCATCGCTGGAACAAAAACTGGCCATCTTTAAAAGAATCCAACACACAACAACGTGCAGAGTCCAAACAGGAATTACTAGGATACCGAGATCCAGGAAAATGTGACACACATCCAGGAAAAGATCATTCGTTATAAACAGCCCCAGAAGTGAGGGAGATGAGTGAATAAGCGGACTAGAAAACGTTAAAAATGACGACTGATTAGCTCCAGGGCTTAAAGGAGAAGTGAAGGCAATTCAGGGACTAAGGGAACAGAGAGAAAAGGACCAAAGGCCAACTTCAGAGCTCAAATAAACGTTAGGAAATGATCCTGTCATGGGACAGGACTCAAAACAAATTACATGCTGCAGAAGACAAGGCAAGAGAACATAAAAACATAGCAGCATAAATTATTCAGACTGAAACTCAGTGGAGCAGTAGACTGAAAAAAAAAGAGAGATCAGTAACCTGTGGGACCCCATCAAAGTGTCAAACATACGTGCAATTGGATTTTCAGAAGTGAGGAGGAAAAACCATTTTTTAATATATTAGGCTGGGAGCAGTGGCTCATGCCTGTAATCCCAGTATTTTAGGAGGCTGAGGTAGGAGGATTGCCTGAGACCAGGAATTCAAGACCAACCTGGACAACATAGCAAGACCCTATCTTTAAAAATAATTACAGGGTGGCACCTGTGGCTCAAAGGAGTGGGACACTGGCCCCATATACCTGAAATGGTGGGCTCAAACCCAGCACCAGCAATAAATAAATAAATAAATAAATAAAAAATTACAACAATAAAAAATAACCAAGTGTGGTGGCATGCTCCAGTAGTCTAGTTACTCAGGAGGGTGAGATCTGGGGATTGCATGAGCCCAGGGCTTTGAGGTTGCTGGGAGCTGTGATTGCCCCACTGTACTTTAGCCTGGGTGACAGAGCAATGTCCTGTTTGAAATAAATAAATACACATATAAATAAACAAACAAAATATTTCTTAAAAGGTATTTATAGCAATATGTTGTGGAATTTATAACATATATAAAAATAACATAGGAAAACAGTGCACAGAGTTGGGATAGTAAAATCGCACTGTGGTAAGGTTCCTGCATTAAACACTAAGTAGTGTTACAGCATTTTGGATAATGGACTTTCAGGTTCTTGGTATCGATGTTTGATGAATGAATTGACAGACCACAGGATCAACAGTAAGTTAGGTTTTATTCAACAGGTGTTACAGCTCTCACAAAGAGCCAAACCTCCTTGCAGAGCAGGATCAGTAGTAAGATAGGTTTTATACAAGTGTCACAGCTCTTACAAAGAGCCAAACCTCCTCGTAGAGCAGGATACAAGTGTTACAGCTCTTGTTCTTCTTCTCTCTCTCTCTCTCTCTGAGGTCTGCAGACATCTGCATTTGGGCTCTCAGCTTAGGGGCTTATATGGGACAGTTGCCCAATGAGCTTTAGGGTCCTGAAAACAGACCAATTAGGAGCAGGTTTTGAAAATGGACCAATCAGGGATGCACTGGAGGAATCACCAGTGTCTTCCCCTGCTTGAGTCCGGTTCCTTTGGCTACTGGAGCCTCCATTGAGGGAGGAAAGCACCCTCCCCTCGCTTGCCTACACTCCAGCCTGTTGGTTCCTCTGCCGGCTGCCGCCACCAACACCGCCAAGATGGAGGCGGCAGGTCCTCTGGCTGGGGCACCATCTGTCTGGTATCAGACTGATGACCAGAAGATAAATATTGTAAACCCTAGAGTAAATAGATAAATACAGAAGGTGCCGAAAAAAAGTGTACATCTTCTAAGAAAGGAAAAAATTATTAAAATTGTAATACTGAAGTCACATTTGACTCTTGCAATTATAAGAGGTGCTCAGCGTGACTTGTGCTCATCTTTTGTTATTGGTATATATCGAGTAATGCAATTTTAATGCAGTGTTTTCTAAAATATGTGTACAATGTTTCGGCACTATCTGTATCATAAACCCTAGAGTAAAAACGACAAAAAAAAGAGGAAAGGTACAGTTAATAATCCCACAGTAAAGGCTCAGTGCCTGTAGCACAGTGGTTATGGAGCTGGCCACAAACACCAAGGCTGGTGGGTTTGAACCTGGCCCAGGGCCTGCTAAACAACAATGACAACTGCAACAACATTAAAAAAAATAGCCAGGCATTGTGGTGGGCACCTGTAGTCCCAGCTACTTGGGAGGCTGAGGTAAGAGAATCTCTTAAGCCCAAGAGTTGAAGGTTGCTGTGAGCTGTAACAACACAGCACTCTACCAAGGGCACCAGAGTGAGATAAAAACATCCCACAGTAAAGATAGAATTAAATGCTAAAAAATAATCAATTGACTTTTTTTAAAGGCAGGAGAAAGTGGGAAATGGCAATGAACAGAAAAACAGAAAACAAACAAAGTGATGAGAGGCTTCCATCCTATCATTTCACTAATGACATTAGATATAAATAGTTTTGACTTGCTCTGTGCAGAATGATAATCACCAGTCCAGTGTCTTTCAGCCTTCTTTATCTCACGACACACCTGAACCTACAGTTAAATTTCCATGGCCCACTTGGTTATCTTGATCAAAAGAAAAAGTGAACAAAGAATATACTTACTGTCCTTTGAACTTCTCTTGAAAATAATTTCATTAGTGATCTTTAAAAATGTCCATGGCAAACCTCAGAGCCTGTCGTGGCTCACGGGTTGGAAATCACTGCACTAGTCTCTTGTACCTGTTCAGCGCCTGAAGTGTGCTTTTCCCAAAGTAAAATGCACTGCAGGTATCAAAAACACACCAGGTTTTGAATAATTTAGTGTGAAAAAATTTGTTCTTTCATATTTTATATTGATTATGGGTCAAAGTATAATATTTTAGATGTATTGAGTTGGACGTAACACATCACTAAAGTTCATTCCACCTGTGTTCTCTCATTTTTTAATGTGAACACTAGACATTTACAAAAAATTTTTAACATGTAGCTCACATCAGATTTCTATTAAATGACTTTGAACTGGACAGTCCAATTAAAAGGCAGAAATTGTTGGACTTAATAAAGAAGCATCACCTGACTAAATAAAGACTAAATAAACAGATATTAACTATAAGCAAATAGGTTAAAATAAAAGGAAAAATGATCGTAGAAGAACTGCACTAGTTATTTTAAAATAAGGAGAACCAGATTCAGGCAGGGGATGCCTGCAACAACAAAGAGGAACATTTCAAATAATAAAAGAGAGAATTTCTCAAGAAGACATAAAAACCTGCATGTTTATGCATCAAACAATAATTTCAAATAACACATAGCAAAAACTCGCGGAACTGGAAGAACTTGATAGGCAAATGATATTTAAGACATCAAAGCTCCCCTCTTGGTAACTGATAAAACAAGCAGACAGAAAATCCATAAGGCTATATAAAACCCAAACATCACTATCAGCCAACCTGAGCTAATTAACTTTCATGCAAAGCTCCATCCCCAGAGAGCAGACGCACACTGTCTGCCCAGGCACCACGGAAGAGTCACCATGGAAGGCACACACAGGTCAACAAATGTTCTCTCCGTAAATGGGAAAGAGTTGAAACTATGGAAAGTGTATTCTCTGATCACGACAGAATTAAACTGTGAATCAATAACAAAATAAAACCTGGAAAATTGCCAAATATATGGAAATTAAATAACACACGTCTAAATTACCCATAGGTAGAGAAAAATTAAAATTGAGAAAATACTATCAACTAAATAGACAGGAGAATGCAGAGTATAAAACTTTTGGGATAACACTAAAGCTAAGAAATTGATAGCTTTAACTACCCATATTAGAAAAGATCTGAAATCATTTATCTAAGCTTACGTCTGAAAAACCCAGAAAGGAAGCGCAGAGTACATGCAAATACTGTACAAGAACAGAAACAAGCAAGTTCAAAGCAGAAATCAGTAAGGTACAAACCAAAGCAAAGCAGTGCCGCAAAAGCAGATTATCTGGAAAATACAATGATGAGGAACAACTCACAGCCAGACTCATCGAGGTAAACAAGGGGAAAAAGTTAGGGACGACCGACATCAGGGAAGACAGAGGAACAGAGCCACGTCCACGACAAACTTTAAAATTACAATAAATACTATAAACATCCTTATAAATATTTTATAAATAAATTTGACAACTGAGATGAACAAACTTCTTCAATTACCTTAAGTTAGCACAACTATCCCAAGAACAAACAGAGATTGACATAGAATCTGCCTGCTAATAATGTTGCATTTATTGTTAAAAAATTAAGGAAAACATCAAGCCCAGATGGCTTCATTGCTGAATTCTAGAAAATATTTATTTATTTATTTTTTTGAGACAGAGCCTCAAGCTGTGGCCTTGGGTAGAGTGCTGTGGCATCACAGCTCACAGCAACCTCCAACTCCTGGGCTCAAGCGAGTGTCCTGCCTCAGCCTCCCAAGTAGCTGGGACTACAGGCACTCGCCACAACACCCGGCTATTTTTTGGTTGCAGCCGACATTGTTGTTTGGCGGGCCCAGGCTGGATTTGAACCCACCAGCCCAGATGTATGTGGCTAGTGCCTTAGCCGCTTGAGCCACAGGCACCGAGCCTCTAGAAAATATTTCAAAAGAAGTAATAACGATCCTACCCCCCTCCCCAAAAAGTCTTTCCTAAATTAGAGAAGAGAGGAACATATATGGAACCTCACTTTTCAAGGCTGGCATTGAATGGACCCAAAAACCAGGCACAAAAAGGCAGCTATACACCAAAGCACTCATAAACCAGACCCCCAAATTTGAATAACAATATTAGGAAATCAAATCTAACAACATAGAAAAAACATAAGCAAAACGCCCAAGCAATTCCTATTCTAGGAATAAAAAGATTGCTTAACATCTGAAAATCAGTATTACAGTATTAGGAGAGTAAGGAGAAAATCCATAATTATCTTCTTGAATAAAAAAAAAAAATCTGACAAAATTCCATAGTGTTAAAGCTTTCCATAAAACTAGAAATAGAAGCCGCTCTCCTTATTTGATAAAGGCCAACTACAGAAAACTTTCTTTTACTTCTTTTTTCTTTCTCTATAAGTTTGAAATCAACATAACATTACAGGAAAGTTTTCTCAAATATCTTAGTGTATTTTTCATGCACACAAAGAGAATTTTCTATATTATTATAGTGCAACGATCAAAATATCAAGAAATAGATCTTGTTAAATTATTACCATTTAATCTTTAGAACACATTCAAAATAAACCATTCATTTCACTGAGGTAGTTTTTAAAATAATTATTATTGTTATTTTTTATTTGAAGAGATGATCTCTTACTCTATTGTCCAGGCTGTAGTAGGCAGAATGATCATAGCTCACTGCAGCCTCCAACTTCTGAGCCCAAGGGATCCTCCTGCTTTGGCCTCCCAAGTTCCTAGGGCTACAGTTGCATGACACCATGCCTGGCTGAATTTTTTTTTTTTTTCTTTTTTTAGAGACAAGGCCTTTATGTTGCCTGGGTGGCCTCAAACTTGTAGCCTCAAGTGATCCCCCTGCCTTGCTCTTCAGAAGTGCTGGTGTTACAAGTGTGAACCACGGCACCCAGCTTCTCTAACATCTCTTTATGATGTTCACAATCACGCATATGTTAAGAATTTCTGTTTCTCTGGTTTATTTCAGTTCGGGACAGTTCCTCAGCCTTTCCTAAGTTTCTCAGTTTGGGTTTGTCTGATGTTTCCTCATGATTAGATTGAGCCTTTGCATTTCGTTAGAATGCCGTAGAACAGACACAATCATCTTCTCACTGTATTATATCACGAGATGCATAATTTTGATTTATTCCATCTCTTAAATTTGTTCATATTGATCACTTGATTAAAGTGGCATCTGCCAGCTACACTGTAAAGTTACTACTTCCTCTTTATAATCAGAAAGCATTTTGTGTGGGACACACTTAAGAGCTAAGCAAACACCATTTGTGGTCAAACATTTAATTAATTAAATTAGTGCATATGAACTCCAATTTTATTATCTTCTCCTACGGGCTATACTTCATTATTGTCATTGATGACTCAAATTGTCTCAGAATCAGGTGGTGGAAGCACACTCAGCTGAATGTTCTGTCTTTTTGACACATTGCAGTCATTCTTTGGTCACCTCCTTGCTCTGGCACAGGTGGTCCGGGCTCTTCTGATTTCCCTGCCCGTCTCTAAAGCCACCCATTTCCTAAGTAGCCCTGGCTCCGTTCCATAGAATGTCATACAGCAGAAGCCAAGATCCTGGTACATAAGTGTGCAGTGCTATGGTGCCGTCTCTGTGCCTAGACGCTCCTAGCCGGCAGACGTACAGAGTGCATGCCCGTGTGTACACCTACCTACACAGTGAGTGTATGCTAATATACACACGTGTATTTGTATTAATATCTGTATTTTGAAAACTGTGAGTTCACTTTGTTAACATTCGACAGCAGCCTCACACCACAGGGAACTTTTGGTCCTTATAACTCCCATCTTGGGGCTTCCACTCTCCTTAACACAATCCTTCCTCTGAGGGACCTCCTGCTATGCAGCCACTCTCATGTGCTGCCACCACCTCCACATCCACGCCTGTGGCTTTCTCCTCTTCCCACTCACGTTCTGACTCTCTACCTTGTGGCCATTCCGTGCTGCCACACCTTCCTCACCCTACTTGGGCTCTATGTGACAGTGACCAGTCACCTCCCACGTGGATGCCCATCCCACCTTCTGACTGTGCACTTGCCCATCTGGGGGAGGGGCTTCCTAGTCTCGCTTCGACTCTCTCCCTGCTCATTCCAGGATGCCAGTATGGGTGCTCCATGCCCTGCTCTGGTTTAGAACCTTGTGCAGGGCAGCTTCCATGCCCCAAGCACTTCCCCACTCTGCACAGACACGCACCACCCACTCCCCTAATCTGCAGACACCTGCCACCCACTCCCCTAATCTGCAGACACCTGCCACCCACTCCCCTAATCTGCAGACACCTGCCACCCACTCCCCCACTCTGCACGGACACGTGCCACACACTCCCCACTCTGCACAGACACGCACACTCCCCCATTCTGCACAGACACATGCCACGTGCCTCCCCACTCTACACGGACATGCTCCACGCCCTTCCCCAGTCTACACAGACATACCCCGTGCACTTCCCCACTCCACACAGACATGCCCCATGCCCTTCCCCATTCTACATGGACACACTCCACGCACTTTCCCACTCTACACGGACACGTGCTATATGCCTCCCCACTGTACACAGACACACACCACATACCTCCCCACTCTATACAGTCACACGACATGCACTTCCCCACTCTACACAGTCACATGACACACACCTCTCCACTCTACACGGACACACGCCACGCGCTCCCCACTCTACACGGACACACGCCACGCGCTCCCCACTCTACACGGACACACGCCACGCGCTCCCCACTCTACACGGTCACACGCCACGCGCTCCCCACTCTACACGGACACACGCCACGCGCTCCCCACTCTACACGGACACACGCCACGTGCTCCCCACTCTACACGGACACACGCCACGCGCTCCCCACTCTACACGGTCACACGCCACGCGCTCCCCACTCTACACAGATACATACCATGCACTTACCTAGTCTACACAGAAACACACCACACACTTACCCACTCTACACCAGATGCATACCATGCACTTCCCCGCTCAATAGCAGACACCAAACACCACACACTTCCCCACTCTACATCAGTCACACACCACACACTTCCCCACTCTACAAAGATACACACCACACACTTCCCCAGTCTACACAGACACTTCCCAGCTCAATATCAGACATCAAACAACACACACTTCCCCAGTCTGCACAGACACGCACCACACACTTCTCCAGTCTACACAGACACGCACCACACACTTCTCCAGTCTACACAGACACGCACCACACACTTCCCCAGTCTACACAGACACACACCACACTTCCCCAGTCTACACAGACACACACCACACTTCCCCAGTCTACACAGACACTTCCCAGCTCAATATCAGACATCAAACAACACACACTTCCCCAGTCTGCACAGACACGCACCACGCACTTCTCCAGTCTACACCGACACGCACCACACACTTCCCCAGTCTACAGAGACACACACCACACACTTCCCCAGTCTACAGAGACACACACCACACACTTCCCCAGTCTACAGAGACACACACCACACTTCCCCAGTCTACACAGACACACACCACACACTTCCCCAGTCTACACAGACACACACCACACACTTCCCCAGTCTACACAGACACGCACCAC
>NW_003852565.1:2042032-2048052 GCF_000181295.1 Otolemur garnettii
CACACACCATGCCTGTCCCCATGCTTGGGACTAAATTTTCCAGGACTTTTAACCAAAAAAAAAAAAAAAAAATGAAGAATGGAAAGGAGGGAGAGAATAGAGAAAAAAACAAACAACACATGATGATTCTAACTTTATTCTTAATGGTGAAGGAAAAATCAATCCAACACAATAAGAAAACCTGAGCATTCCCCCAATATGGGAACAAGACTGGCTATCTACTCTCACTGGTCTCTTTTTATACTGGACCCAGACAGAGCTGTAAGATGAGAGAAGGAAATTAAAAATATCTAGGTAGATAGATAAGGAAGAAATAAAACTATCTATATTCACAGGTGACATGATTTATTTGGTATCTAGTCCTGAGGAATCTATAGAAGATTTCTATTAAAATAATATGTACAGTATACAAGGCTGTACGGCAGAGTACAGTGGCTCAGGTGTGTAATCCTAGTACTCTGGGAGGCCGAGGCAAGTGGATCACCTGAGCTCAGGAGTTCAAGACCAGTCTGAGGAAAAGTGGAGGCAGGAAGAGACCCCGCCTTTACTAAAAATAGAAAAACCAGCATTGTGGTGCATGCCTGTGAGCTACCAGGACTGGCAAGGAAAATCTTAAATTTTGAATAGACAAAAATTTCTTAGGTAGAATACCAAAATTCTGAAGGAATAAAGGAGTAAAATGGATATATTGAACTTTGTCTAAATTAAATTCTTCTTTCCTTTGAAAGACTCTATTAAAGAAATGAAACAGCAAGGCTATAGACTGGGAGAAATACTCACATGGCATATATCTGACAAGGGACTTATGTTCAGAATATATGAAGGACACTTATAATTCAATAAAAACTAAGAATAACACTAAAAATGGGCAAAGGTTCCAAAACGAAGACACGAGTGGCCAAATGTAAATGAAATCTGCTCACTTATATACTTAGATGTCACCAGGGAAATGCAAATATAAACCACAGTGAGATGACACCACTATATACCCACCAGGATAGACAGAGGCAGTGTGGAAGCGACTGTAATTCTCGTGTGTTGTTGGTGAGATGCACAATCCTCCATGTACTTTGGAATAATTTGGCAGCTCCTTATAATGATAAACTTGCACTCATCGTAAGACTCAGCCATTCTCTCACCCAAGAGAAACGAAACCACATCTTCACGCAAAAACCTGTATACAATACTTTATTCATAATCACTAAAGCTAGAAAGGTCAAACCTCAAATCAGTGGATAAACAAGTTAGTTGTGGAACAGCCATACGATGAATACTATTCAGCAACAAAAAGGACTCAACCATGGATCTGCAGCGACATGAATAATCTCATACACTTTTTTTGTTGTTATTGTTATTTTTTGGAAACAGAATCTCACTTGGTCCCCTTTGGTAGAGTGCCATGGTATCACAGCTCACAGCAGCCTCAAACTCTTGGGCTCAAGTGATTCTCTTGCCTCAGCTTCCTGAGTAGCTGGGACTATAGGTGCCTGCCACAACGCCTGGCTGTTTTTTAGAGATGATTCTTGCACTTGCTCAGGCTGGCCTTGAACCTGTGAGCTCAGGAAACCCACCCGCCTCAGCCTCCCAGAGTGCTAGGATTACAGGCGTGAGCCACCATGCCTGGCCTTCAAAATCTCTTAAAAAGATACTATATCACAGATAAGGCTTGGCACAGTGGCTTGTACCTATAATCCTAGCACTCTGGGAGGCCAAGGTTGGAAGACCACTTGAGTGCAGGAGTTCAAAACCAGCCTGAGCAAGATTGAGACCCTGTCTCTACTAAATATAGAACAACAACAAAAAAACCCCTCAAACTAGCTAGGCATCCTGAAGGGAGGCACCTGTAGTCCCAACTACTTGTGAGGCTGAGGCAAGAGGATCACCTGAGCCCAAGAGATTGAGGTTGCTGTGAGCTGTGATGATGCCTTGGGACTCTACTCAGGGTGACAGAGTGAGATGTCACCTCAAAAAAAAAAAATGAAGGAAGGTAGACGAAAGACGCCAGACATAAAATAACATCTATTGTACAATTTACTTATATGGAATGCCTGTAATAGGCAGAAACATTAAAATCCACAATGACAGAACATAGGTCAGTGTATATCTGGAACTGTGAGTGGCATGTGGGTTACAGGGTCACAGGGGAACTCAGGGATGATGAAAATGTGCATTAGTTTGTACATAAGATGCAGCTAACTGTCCATGTAACATTTTATTCAGGTGTTATACCTCAAGTTTATATAAGTTTTTCTTGTTTTTAAAAAAAAAGCTTTAAAATTCATTGTCAGAAACTTTGAAACAGCTTAGAAAGACAAGTCGATCCTCTAGAAGGCGTAACTATGGCTGAACAGAACCTAGTTTGGTGAAGTTGATCAGGTAGTGCCTCCCAGCTCTCTTCTCTTCCTTCTTCCCACCTCGAGGGCCCCCAAATATTTTGTATCCCATTTAAAATTACTTTACTACGAACAAAATGACATCTACCTCTTTTTCCTTCGGCCATAAAAAATTATCTATATGGGATTCATGGAGCCTTTTTCTCTTTCAGTAAAAGACAAATGAAAGTAAGAACTGAGTGAATGATTTCCTGCTGATTTGGCTAATATGTATCACTATCTAGTCAAGGCAGGGAGAGGGTCATGGTTTAAGGAATGCAAGTACAGGAACGCAGGGTTGTGGGGTGCTGGGGGTTCAGTGCTCACGTTTCCTGCCTGGTGGCTGTCTGTGTGGCAGGGAGCTGAGAAGGGGGAGCTGAGTGGTCTCAAGCAAGGTTTTTATAACAAGTGCAGGTGCATCTGGGTAGCAGTTGTGATGAGCAGGAGTCTGCAGCCCCAGGTGTCTTATTACACCTGCCCACACTTAACAGTCTTTCTCTTTGATTTTTTCCTCTGTATTTTATTTTTTTTTATTTTTTTGAGACGGAGCCTCAAGCTATCCCCCTGGGTAGAGTGCCATGGCATCACGCTCACAGCAACCTCCATCTCCTGGGCTCAAGCGAGTCTCCTGCCTCAGCCTCCCAAGTAGCTGGGACCACAGGCTCCCGCCACAACGCCCAGCCATTTTTTGGTTGCAGCCATCATTGTTGTTTGGCGGGCCCGGGCTGGGGATTCGAACCCGCCACCTTAGGTGTATGTGGCTGGCGCCTTAGCCGCTTGAGCCACAGATGCCAAGCCTGCCTCCGTATTTTAAAAAGACTGCATTTTCAGTGACACTTTTTAATGACTTGCCAACTGGCACAAGACTTAGCCTGGATTCCCCCCAAAATATAGCCTGAAGCAGTTTAAATGGTATGGCTTTATTGGGGTGCGCCCTACCAGTGAAAACAGGAGTGAAGGCAAAAAGGACGTGTAGAAAGAGAGGGAGGGTCTGTTGTCAGGCAGAGTGGGAAGGAGTGTGACGCACACTGGTCCATCTGCCTCTGTTGACCATCGCAGAGGGTAACTCAGAACACCTCTCAGGAGAAAATGGAGGCAGAATCTTCATGCACCAGGGCCATGTTAAATCTATCAGCTACAAGTCCACTCTATAGCTCTCTAACATGGTTAGCAGACCCTGTGGCGTCTTAGAGCTTGTTGTCAGTTGGGAAGCTGAAGGGTGGGGAGTCAGAGGCGAGCCATGTGGAGATGCCCATGTGGAGATGCGGTGAGTGGTCAGGCCTTGTTCCCAGGGGAAGTCCATCTCAGCTCCTGCAGACCAGGTGCTGAGGCAGCAGCCGGGGGCGGGGGGCACAACACAGCCAAGAGCCCAAAAGATGGACTGAAGCCGAGAAGGGCTGAGGTGGTGTGCGGAGGTTGAGTGATAATGATTGAAATGTGGTTTTGCAAGTGTTAAAATAGTGTGTAGGGGGGTAATTCCTGCTATGTTTTTGGCTTTATTTCAAACTGTTTATTTTCTTCTTCTTTTTTTTGGAGACAGAGTCTCACTATGTTGCCCTTGGGAGACTGTGGTGGCATCACAGCTCACAACAACCTCAAACTCTGGGGCTTAAGCAATTCTCTTGCCTCAGCTGGGAATGCAAGTAGTGCCTATAGTCCCAGCAAGTAGCTGGACTACAGGCGCCTGCCCTCCACAATGACTGGCTATTTTTGTTGTTGTTGCAGTTGTCATTGTTGTTTAGCAGGTCAGGGCCGGGTTCAAACTCACTAGCCTCGGTGAATGTGGCTGGCTCCATAACCACTTTGGTATGGGTGCCATTGTCATTGTTTACCTTTTATAGCCATGACTCCCAGCAGGGTGTTCCTCCAAACCAGTGCAGGAAAATAGGAGAAATGTGCTGAACTATGAATGAGTGTGTGTGTGTGTGTGTGATAGAGAGAGACAGAGAGGGAGAGAGAGAGAGAGGGAGGGAGGGGGAGAGGGAGAGAATAGGTATCATTTTCCAGATAATTCCATTGCACATTAACAGAACACAGAATACAAAGCTGTTGTGAATGGACTTTTCCAGAAAATAATTAGGGAGCTATATTTATCTCTGAACCTTTCAGGTACTGTGGTCACATTTTCTGTTCCAAAAATAAAATTGCTGATTTTTAGAAAAGGCAGTGGTATTTAAAATTAAAGGAACGTGCCAGCTTGAGAATGGATCTAGATTTAGATATGGACGATAGAAAAGAAAGGCTTAAGCTTTTAAGAAAAAAACGCGTCTATGCAGGGAAGTAGTTGTCGTTAACCATTCATTAAGTTCTGGAACATCTGGAAGAATAATACAGGGCACAAAAAAAGAGCCTGGTTTGTTAGGTTTGGTGGGTCTACCCGCAGGTGAGATTGCACGCCCACCTCCCTGAATACTGCAGAGAAACTTTACTGAGGATTATTCATGAAAAAAGAAAAAAAACAACTCTCTCTCTCTCTCTCTCTCTCTATATATATACGTATATACAGAGACAGATGTAAATATACACGTGTACACTTGCATGCCCACCTCCCTGAATATTGCAGAGAAACTTTACTGAGGGATTATTCACGAAAAAAGAAAAAACAACTATATAACACACACACACATATATACAGAGAGAGACAGATGTAAACATACACGTGTGCTCACACACATACATATAACCTATGGCCTCAGGTGAGCAACGGATACACAGGGCAGACCGTTCTGGGTCAATGAACCTCAGGTCTTCTCATGAGAGGAAAGGGCGTGGGCCTGTCACAGGAAAAGGACCCTTGCTTTATATAAAGACCTACAAACAGCTGTGGGCTGCACCAGACAAGCAATGCTATTTTATTTTAAATCCCTGGAATGACAATCCTGGGTGTCTAATCGGGTTTCTGCTAACCACTCATTATAATTGTGTTTATGTGACCGGGAAGGGCTGCGGACTCCAAGACACTCTCAGGAGTGAGGGTGACGGTACGGTTTAAAGAACAGATCTTGCAAAATGGTCATATTTTATAATAAATGATCCAGCCGCCATGCAAGGGGCTGGGAGATGGGTCAGGCGGGAAAGCCCGGGGGTGGGGGCAGGGGCGGGGATCCCCACGTCGCCATTCAAATGCTCAGTGGCTGTGGGGGCGAGAGGCTCCCACCGAGGTTAGGCCGGAGGAACAGCGCTATGTGCTCGGGGCTCCTGGCCTTCCTGCTGCCAATCTGGCTGTCCTGGACCCTGGGGACCCGAGGCTCTGAGCCCCGCAGGTGAGATTCCCGGGGGCCCATAGCCTCCCGCCGAGCGGGCGCGGTAGGGCGCAGTGCCGCGGGCGGAGACAGCGCGCCGCACCCACCGGCCTCGGGCCGCGCCGCAGCCGGGCGGTGGTCGCGGTGAGGGGCCCGACTGCAGGGTGTGCGGGGCAGCCGGGAGCGTTTCCCTCCCCGCGGTGCCTGGTGCCCTCTCGCTCGCACGGCTGCAGGGTGGTTTCGCGGCCGTCCTCCGGCCCTGCCCGCGCCACGCAGTCGCGGTCCCCGCTCGCGGCGTCCGGCCCCGGCCGGCCCCGGAGCTCCACGGTCCCCGCGCTCCGAGGCCACCGAGGCGGAGTGCGCGCCCAGGGCCCGGGCCGCTGGGCCGCGGCGAGCGCGGGGGACG
>NW_003852565.1:2048271-2056281 GCF_000181295.1 Otolemur garnettii
CGGCGGCGGGGCGCCCCCTCCCCCGTGCCGGGGCGCGGCGGAGGGATGTGGGGCTTTGCGGGAGGAAGGCTTTTCGGCATCTTCTCGGCCCCGGTGCTGGTGGCGGTGGTGTGCTGCGCCCAGAGGTAGGGTCGCGGTGGGTTGACGGGAAGCGGGCCCGGAGGCGGGCAGGGCGCGCGGTGTGCGCGCCGGGCGCTGGAGGGGGAGCCTCCGCCTGACCCTGTTCTCTGTGCCCCCTGCCCCCCTCTCCCAGCGTGAACGATCCCGGGAACATGTCCTTTGTGAAGGAGACGGTGGATAAGCTGTTGAAAGGCTACGACATTCGCCTGAGACCCGACTTCGGGGGTAAGTGGGGTGAGTGCGGCCGCTGCGGGAAGCGCGACCCCCCGCGCCGGCGGCCTGGGTGGAGGAGGGCGGCGGGGGCCGCATCCGCTGAGCTGCGGCGGGCACGGGGTGGGGGGCACCTCGCCCGCGCCCCCTCCCGCGGTAGCCCCTCGTCCTCAGAGCCACCGCACCCCACGCCGGAGCCTGGCTGACGCCGTGTCGCTCGCTTCCCGCAGGTCCCCCGGTCTGCGTGGGGATGAACATCGACATCGCCAGCATCGACATGGTCTCCGAAGTCAACATGGTGAGTGCGCGCCCTCCCCAGGGCTGTCCCCAGCCCCGGGCCCGCTGTCTGGGTGGCAGGCGTCCACGGCGCAGGGCCGAAGGCCTCCTCGGCCGGAGCAAGCCTCCCCGGCCGCAGAGCCAGGCGCCCTCCGGGGCGCTGGCCGCCGGCTCTCCGGCTCCTCCACCCGCCGGGGTGTGTGTGGGGCGCCGGGGGCGCCGGGGAGGAGCGGAGGGCGCACCCTTCCTGAGGAAGGGGTCCTGGCTGGCCTGGGGCCCCGCTGTCACGGTCGCCCGCGTGCTCCCAGCTCCGCCAGCTGCTGTCACCTGGTGCTGTAGCTTCCTGAGCGCTGTCTCGCCTGCTTAGCAACAGGCGCTGGGGAGAGAGGCGAGCTGTGGGGGTGGCTGGTGTATTCTAGGTAAGAGGTACTTGAGGCTTCCTTTGTTGTGGTTGGAGACCGGTGCCGGTGGCGGGGAACTCGGGGCGCTGCGGGCCGGGTGTCCAGAGCCGGGCTGTTCCCGGGCGCGCCGCCGGGCTCTGTCCGAGGTGCTGACGGCCCTCAGGCTCTGGGGCTGGAGGCTGTGCGGGGCCGCCCTGCCGGGCAAGTCCAAGGCTAGTGACCCAGCGTCGCTTAGGGCTTCTGTGAATGCTGACAGGATTTCATATTCTGACCTGTGGAAAGCAGAGGTCAGTATCTGGAGGTGCGGAGCCGGCTGGTGCTGCGACGGCTTTAGGACGCGGGGATAATGAGAAAAATGACCCCTTTCCTTGGTTAATTGAGCTAAAAACACCAAGGGATTTGAAAACAGGTTTAATTTTCTGCTTAGGGGCACTTTAAAAATCCTCAGAATGGGCATTCGAAACATTCTTTGGAAGAACGGACAATGTTGAGAGTCTGGCGAGGTGGTTTCGGATGCAGGCCCGATTTCCAACTTTGGTGCACATCAGAATCACGTGGGCAAACTTGTTCTGAACGCGCACTCTCTGGTTCCCCACTTTAAAAGATTCTGATCCAGCGAGGCTGGAGTCTTGGGGTCTCTGCGTTAAAACTAGTTCTTCAGATTATTTTGAAGCAGTTATTTTGTGGACAGCATTTTGAAAAATATTGCAATAACTTAGAGAAGTAGGGACATACACATGTAGAAATAAACTAAAACTATCATTTTCAGTAGACGTCAGTGAGATATGTTTTTAAATATATATTGCTGAAGATTTTGTAGAAAGAAATCTTTGATCACACCAAAATATTTTCATTGATTTTTCACTTTTAACCTAAAGATTTTAAAATTACAGTGTATACTTCAAGACAAATGTGACTTTCTTTCAAAGTATATCCCTTAGGACATTTGCATATCAAGGTATTATAATAATAAAAGAGAAACACACAGGAAATGTGACTTTACATAAATTACCTTACAGTAAAAATTAACATGTATATTTCATTTTTCAGTTTTATAAAAGATTTCATCCAAAAGGTATGTTTTATGGTCTGGAAAAAATAAATTATATAAATTCAAGGTCCATCTGTGATTTTCCCAATGGAGAACTTCATATTAGATAACTTAGTACGGTATTTAATTGGATGTGTACATATTTAGTGGATTATTATGTCAAAAATCATTATCTTGCATGTCAGGTGGCAGAGAAGATGTTTTGACGTGGCCCTTCGTGAGCTCCATACAAAGTTAAAACAGCCAGCAAAGTGTTTGGTTGGAGTCATTTTTTAAACTTAGTTATCCAGTCATTGTGGCACCACACCAAACCTTGGCACATTTAAAAACTTCATCAATACTTGCCTAATTCATGGACTGTGAATTGAGGGGTCTCCATGTTCTCTGAACCCAATGATGGGAAGACAAATTGAAGATAAAGGCCGTTATCTTGAAGGGTCTATAAGTGCGTGTCCCCTATCTAGTAACTATTCCTAACAGCCACAGCGTACTGGTGTGCATTTTTTTTCCTTTTGCATTCTCATGATAACTTTTTTGGCTCTCTAAGTAGAAATTTATTATAAACAAAAATTGAGGATTAATAGGATTGGATACTGCAGGCTGTTGGGCAGACATGACTGACAGGCATTTAAAATACCTTCCTCCCTTGTGTTGCGCCTGTGGCTCAAAGGACTAGCGCCCTGGCACCATGTGCCGGAGGTGGTGGGTTCAAACCCAGTCCTGGCCAAAACTGCAAAAAAAAAAAAAAAAAAAAAATTAAAATTAAAAATTAAAATACCTTCTCCCACAAGCAGATTGGTCCATGTCATGTTCTAGAAAAACCTGATTTTTCTTAACATGTTCGTGCATAATAATAGCTGTGATATTTCGCCTGTTATTAAAAGGTACTCACACAAAGCAATGAAGTATCATTCTGGGGGTTGCATTTGATAGGGAATGAACAGAGACTGAGCCACCACTCAAATCATGTTTAAAAACAATAAATTCTATTTATGAGCTTCCTTGATAAACTAGTCAGTCGTTGTAAGTTATGAAACTAATTAAGACGTGGTCTCCCTTAAAGGGTGTTGTAATTATTACAGGAGATTGTGTCAAATGGTCCTAACAAGACGTAGGAAGTGTGAGAGCCATCAGAGCAGCAGAGGACGGACACACGGGGGGGGGGGGGAGGAGACAGGAGAGGGAGGTTAACGTGGCTGTGGAAAGCTTCATGTAAGAAATTCTATTTCAATTGGGTGAGGGGGATGAATAAAATCCTGACTGTCATATGCAGAGGATATTCTGGGTTAGGAAAGAAAATAGCAAAGATGTGGATGAAAGGCTGAGCAGGACTGTGAAGTGGAGATTTGAGAGCTGAAATTGGAAGAACAGGCAGGACTAAGCCCAGGGCACCCAGGACCCTTCTGTGTGAACCAAAAGGGTTCAGACTGATGTCTGAATAAAGAGCCATACATGTAATGTTTTAAATTCAGATTTGATTGATGTAATTTGAGATGTGCTTTAAAATAAATGTTTTGTCAAAAGTGTAAATTTAGGGCAGCACCCATAGCTCAGTGGTTAGGGCACTGACCACATACTCGGAGGCTGGCGGGTTGGAGCCCGGCCCGGGCCTGCTAAACAACAATGACAACTGCAACCAGAAAAATAGCCGGGCGTTGTGGCAGGTGCCTGTAGTCCCAGCTACTTGGGAGGCTGAGGCAAGAGAATCGCTGAAGCCCAAGAGTTTGAGGTTGCTTGGAGCTGTGACACCACAGCACTCTACTCCTCAGTGACATAGTGAGACTCCATCTCACAAAAAAAAAAAGTAAATTTAGACAGAGTGTAATATAGTTGGGTTGCGCCTAGCGACCTTGCTGATTAAGAACAGAGGAGTAAGGATGCTGAAGTGGAAGAAAAAATTTAAAAGAAAATTAGGAATAAATGGGGCACAGAAGGTCAGGTGTTGGAATTTCCTAAGTTTTCATAGATATATTTTTTAAAATGTGTATTAGTGAAACAAATAAAAATTAACCAGTATTTGAAATAAGGATGTTGAAAAACGTGTATTTTAAGGGGGAGAGCTATGTGTATGCACATTGATGAGTTTTTTAGAGGTGATTGCAAAAAACGTGGCAGATTCTACACAGTACAAAGGCTTTGCTTTATTTAAGCAGTTGTAAAATATGATGTATTTCCTGGTAGTGTATGTAGGTGAGGCCTCCCCCAAAATGTCTTTGACCTCAAATAAACAAATATACAGATAAGTTATGTGTGTCCGTGTGTGTATTACCCTCATTTGGCGTTTTCTATAAACAGAGTTGAATGCTTTTAATATTTAGCCTTAGGCTTTGCCATAGCTTGTTTCATGGATAGTGGAGATAGTTTACCTTTCTGTTTTTTCTAAATCTTTTTATTTTTGTTTTCATAGACTTCATTTTTTTTTTTATGCTTAAATTAGTTGGAATGACAGGGGTCAAGGTATTTGTTTTATGTCACTTTCCTTGTTTCTCTTAGCTCTAGTTTTAAAATTTCCAATAATCTAAATTATGCATAGTCAACTAATTATTCAGATTTAGTCCACGTATTCCTTTAAGTGAGATCGTATATGTGCAAAACCACGGTGTATTGAAAATTACTGCATGTGTGTAGTAATGTTGGTGCTTATTAGCTGTCCTAGTATATGATAATCGTGTGTTGAATAGAGGAATAAATGGAAGACAATTATTAAAAATATAGTATGCATAAGGAAATATTAAAAAACAAAACAATCAGGACATTTTAATCAAAAAATACTTTAAAATAGGAGTTTTTTTTTAATTTAGTAGAATGAACCATTTGTTTGATTTGTTAAGTCAGAGCAGAAGTTACATGTACAGACTTTTTCCTTAATTAACTATAAAGTATCAAGGATGCAAAACTAGATTCAAACTCTGGTGATATTGTTACTAATTTCTGTGATTTAACATGGGCTTTGTTACTTTATACTTAGTCAGTCTATTAAAATTAACCTTAATGAAACTACAACTACAATTTTTTTAATTTCAAGCATATAAATCATACAGTATTTTCCTTTTTAAAAAATTACAGTTCCTTTTGCGTAACATGTAATGTGTATCCTTAGTTATTACGAAATGTATTTATTTGTTTGTTTGTTTGTTTTTGAGACAGAGTCTCATTATGTCACCCTTGGTAGAGTGCTGTGGCGTCACAGCTCACAGCAACCTCAAACTCTTGGGCTTAAGAACTTCTCTTGCATCTGCCTCCCAAGTAGCTGGGACTACAGGAGCCCGCCACGATGCCCGGCTAGATTTTTTTGTTGTTGTTGTTGCCGCTGCCAGAGTCGTTGTTTAGCTGACCCAGGCCAGGTTCGAACCCACCACTCCCATGTACGTGGCTGGAGCCGTAACCACTGTGCTTGGGGCACAGAGCCTGAAATATATTTATTATGTTAGTTCTATTGTATTCATTTCTCACTTGTTGCATTTTCTTCTTTTGGTGGGGTCTAAGTATGAAGTTAAACGTGTTACAAAGAACATAGTTTTAGTTCTTTTCAAGAAGCAGCTTTGTAGCTGCAGCGCTATTAAATGGATACAATCTTTCTCATGCTCAGACACACACATCAGCAATATCTCTTTGTGTCTTACTCATTTTCAGAAGTAGGGGGAGAGGAGAGGGTTGTTCTGGCCAGAGGGAGCTAGGATTAGAAGTTTGGCAGCTTTTAGGCCTTTTTTTTTTTTTTTTTTTTTTTTTAAAATCACACTTATGTTAATCAACCCCACTTTCCTGCATGTTAGAGGCTACAAATTGCTTTGCCATTAGTGAGTGCTGAATGCTGGATAGGTTCAGGAGGACCTGACTCCCAGGGGTTCAGATAGTGCTCTTGGAAAGAGCCTTATAAGATTGGGAGCTGTGGGTTCTACTTCCAAGTCTGTGGGAACATCTGGCCTTAGGCAAGTCACTTAATCCTCAGTGATTCAGCAGGAGGCAGCTGGGTGCCCCAGGACCTGCTGGCCACAATGGATGCCAGCTGATATCTTAAAGGGTTTAGCTCTGCCCAGGAAATCACTAGAAAGGAACCCACAGAATCTCAGGTGACCAGAAAGTGGTCCTTTACTGATTACTTCCAGGGGCCCTGAGCGTAGTCAGAGTTTGCATATGAATTGTTAGTAGCAGTTTAAAAGTGGGAAATATACTGATGCTCTTAGTAGGGAGCAAGCTGGGGGGGATGACTCAGCAGAAAGGAAGACTGTTTCCCTGACCCAGTTGGGACTGGAAAACTACTTACCTGGAGGGTGCGCTTGGGTCAGGTCAGGGAATGTGCTGGGGTTTGGCTCTCAGGTTGCACGCCTTTGAGAGACACAGCTGTTTATTGAGGGCATTACTTTTCACTGGCAGTCCCTTTCATGCATAAGTTACGATCAGCGTCAGTGCGGGGGCACTGATGAGGAAGCATGTAGTGAACTTCAGAGATGGATGACAATAATACCTTACATAATGTACTCTTTATGAAGAGACTTCGTGTTTAATATTAGAATGAATGGTGTGGAGAGCTCAAAGAGAATGCTTTTTGCCTTTCCCCTGAGGGAGGTTGTAAAGCTCATGTTGTTACATCTTTTAAAAAGTGGATCTTGCGGGCATGGTCCTGTGGGGAAGGGCTTCTTGCTGGAGCCAGTGCTGGGCTCAGGGCTCTTATGGTGTGTTGCATCCAGCCTGAACTGATGGTGCCATCTGCTTATTTATGTGTAGTTAAAGAACAGTTATATCTGTTAGGTAGTTCAGTTTGAGTTGATAAATTATGACTGGTTTTTATCTTCAACCAATGTTTGGGTTTTCCAAAGGAAAAATAGGCTGCTTGTATTTCCTTAGATAATAGTAAAATGAGTTAAGAAGTAGCTGAAGCTTCTTGGGCTGTTTGCCAAATGAATTTGGTGAGATGAAGAATAGCCTAGTGTAGTGGTTCTCAACCTTCCTAATGCCGTGACCCTTTAATACAGGTCCTCATGTTGTGGTAACCCCCAACCATAAAATTATTTTTTTTGCTACTGTTATGAATCATAATGTAAATATCTGGTATTCAGGGTGTATTTAGGCAACACCTGTGAAAGGGGTCGCGACCCACAGGTTGAAAACCACTGGCTAATTGTTAATAGAGAGGGCATTGTTCTTTTAATTAAATGCTGTAGGAATGTGAAGAAATGCAGAGGTGTCTGGCCAGGGTAGAGTCCTCCCGGATGGTCTCTTTTGGGAAAAAAAGACTGCAGACTTGTGGATTTTCACGAGGAAAGCTATGTGGGGTCAGTCCCTGATTTTCGGCCATCTTCCAGGTGTGCCAGCTCTGCTTTTCACAGGTAAACAGAACCCTTCTTCTTCAATGGGTCTGCCTCTCAAGATGCTTGCCAATCATTGCATTTTGAAGCATACCAAATAATTGGAATAAATAAACAAAACAGGCAGCTCCTGTGGCTCAGTGTGTAGGACACTGGCCCCATATACCGAGGGTGGCGGGTTTGAACTGGCCACGGCCAAACGGCAACAAAAAAAATAGCCAGGTGTTGAGGCAGGTACCTGTACTCCCAGCTACTCGGGAGGCTGAGGCAAGAGAATCACCTAAGCCCAAGAGTTGGAGGTTGCTGTGAGTGTGACGCCACGGCACTCTACCGAGGGCGATAGAGATTCTGTCTCTAAAACAAACAAACAAACAAAAAATTAAAATAAATAAATAAAACCTATCGAATATATGGAATCTTCTGTAATTCACCTTGAGGTTTACCTTAAGGAGTTGATAACTAGCAGTTTACACTGGTTTGCAGTTCATAAAATGCTTCCGGTGTTATGTCATATTTAATAATGGAAAGCTGATCGATCATCTGTCTGCTGGAGTGGGTGATAGAGGGGGGAACCTGAGCGTCAGCCCGCTGGAGTGGGTGATAGACGGGGGAACCTGAGCGTCAGCCTGCTGGAGTGGGTGATAGA
>NW_003852565.1:2058566-2067115 GCF_000181295.1 Otolemur garnettii
GCTGGAGTGGGTGATAGAGGGGGGAACCTGAGCGTCAGCCCGCTGGAGTGGGTGATGGGGGGGAACCTCATGTCCACTTTTCACAAGAGAGAGAAAATAGGCTGAGAAATAGGACCGGATTGCCGTTCTCATTCTTACTTCATGGCAGCGCTGGGACTTGGTCCTGAAAGCATGCTGGAGCTTTGAACTGTGGGATCTTGGGTGCTCAGACAAAGACTCCAAAGACACAGCACTAAGGAATGCAGACCTACAAAACCAGACTAGGATGGGTGACCATCCCTTGCGAACAGAGAGCCAGAAAAACCTCCGCTGGCACCCTCACGCCTCACGGCCCGTCTGTCCACATACCTGCTAGGGAAGTCCTTCAAGCCACAGTTGGGTGTACCCTGGCCAGAGCCTTTCAGTTCACACACCTCTTCTGAGCGGACAGGACGACTGGGATGGAATAAAGAGCCCAGGCCATGTTAGAGTATTCAGAGTTTATTGAAAAGCATAAAAAACCTCTACATAGGTTAAGACAAGGCTCAACAGCAGAGCGGTGGCTGGAATGGCTCACCAACCTCTACTCAAATCTTTACTTCTCATATACCCAAAGCTACCCTTTTTTAGTGTGGTATTCTTTTTTAATTTTCTTAGTCTCAGCAATGCCCTTTCTGCTCTCCTGTAAATCCTTCAAAGGTCGTGTTCCTGGGGAGCGCCAGAGTCTCCTGCTCTGGTCCTGGTTCGTGTTTGACATAGGCCTTTGTTACTGGACAGAGCAGGGTCTGGCTGCCTGTTCTGTCAGCCAGTGTGCAGGGAGGGGGGTCGGTCCACCAAACTCTGCCAGAAGGCTGGGATTCTGGAGAGCAGGGAGAGTAGCCTCCCCAAGACTGTGCTGTTCTGCCATTTCTAAAATCACAGTTTTATGTATAAAAATTCAAAGCAAAGACCACAGGGACCCTTAGCATAACTCAGTCACTTACTACAGCATTCCAGTTCAAAACCTAGTCTCCTAAATCAGTCCACCTGAACTACTCAAGATAGGCGTCTTTAGGGTGGGAGCTAAATTTACAAAGCCTTAAGAATGGGAGGCGAGTGCAGGTGCGACAGTCCCTACACCAGCTGGACCAGCTATGTCCCACTGGCCCTAGCCTGCCTGACTCCACCTTTCTGCAACTTTTGTTTTTTTGTCTATTTTTTTTTTTTTTTTTTTGGCTGGGGCCGGGTTTGAACCTGCCACCTCCAGTATGTGGGGCTGGTGCCCTACTCCTTTGAGCCACAGGTGCCACCCGACTTGTCTTTCTGTGTTGCCGTGCTCGGGAGCAACACCAGATGCTGTGGTGGGAGTGGGGGGCTTCACCTTCACTGTGATGGACTTTACGTGCTCTGCTTTTCCTTCTCCTTACTCTTCCCCTGTGAACCCTTACTGTAGTGTGGGGTTTCATTAGGTGGTGTTATAATTTCCTTGCTCGCTCTCTCATTTTCTCTCCCATGAGGCAGGGCTGTGTCTATAAGCCATCCCTGCTTAGGGTCCAACACCTGATAGGGACCTACTAGATATTTGTTGAAAGAAAACTTGAAGAATATGAAAATGAAGAAAGAGTAAATAAATGTATGTTTTCTACGATGTTAGAAAACGTACATCCATTTCTTTATTATTAAAGACAAATATTTTCAAAATGAATAGATATACAAGTTCATGAACTAATCAATATGTAAATTTCCAAGGAGATAATTTTTGTAACTCCGAATTTGGCCTCACGACTGAGGAGAATCTTACAGAGTAAATGTGATACATACAGTTTTTGCTTTAGGGGTCTTATAATTGAAGCAGAACTTTTGTGATTGTACCCAAAAGAATGTCATCAGATGTACCTATTACCCCTTTCACTGGGAAGCTTTTATGCTGATTTCGTGACAGAAAGGATAGTAAAAGACTGCAGTGGTCCCTCGACACTAAGCATATATAGGGGTTGATGAGTCCTGGATTCTTTAGAATACTCAGAGTTCGGGGTCTCCTTACAAAGTACATGTGGGTTGTGGGTTGAGCCTTTCTGTATTAGGGGGAAGCTTTGATTGTTCTTTTTGTAGTATGGAATTCACTGGGCTTAGTCTTCTCTTTACATCAACCATCAGCAGTGCAGTGGAACGGCAGTGGTTTTTTTTTTTTTTTTTTCCCTTAGTTTTTCAGTGCAAGTTACTTCTGGGCCATTTATGCTGGACATAAAAGAATTCCCTAGCTGCACAATTTGGAAGAATGGGGCTCCGACGAATCTTCGTCCATTCACAACAGAGAGTTTGCCCCTCGTTCTCTGTCTCTGATTTGGTTGTCAGGGGACCACAGCTAAAAATAGAAGTCACGTGAAAGTATTAACTAATATATCTCTCTTTACCTTTTCCACTGAATTTCAGCATCTCACAGAAGCATTTAATACAGTTATCGAAAGCTTGCGCATGTGTGGTGACCACATCTCAGATGAACTCTAACTGTAAGGCACCTAATCAGGTGTGCTGCTCCACTCAGGCTGATGGAGGGTGTGGGTCCTCCTGGCTATGTCACCATTGTATTTACCCCAGTTCTACAATGAAGGAATCTCTTTTATGTAAAATATTTGCCAAATCTACATGCTATGATTCATGACACAAAATAAAAAAATACAAAAATAAAATACAAAAAAATACAAAAAAACACAAAAATAAAAAAATTGCTAGATTAAAGCTATATAACTCTGTGTTTGACACAGATTTGTATGTATAAATATTTGTCTTTTAGCTCAACATCACATCATTGTTCTTTTAAAATGTAGTTTTTTTAATTAAGACTTTACAATGGTTAATTTTAATGAGTTGAAGTCACAAGTTTTCTCGGCCACTTACTATTCCATGGTGTGTATGGAGTGCGTGTGTGTCTGTGCAGATCGAAAATTGTTATAATAGAAAAAGAAACTTGGGTAGTTTTATTATAATATTATAATTGTTGCCAATCAAACTGACTCTGAGTATCTATTAGAGAGAAAAGTCCGTACATCAGGTTCAGAGTAGACTAGGATGATTACAAGCACACTGCCTGCCATGTAGGGTATGCTGGGTAAATAATTTGTTAAAGGAATTTTTGGAGCAAAGGACTGGGTCATAAAGCTGCTTCTTTGATCGGTTTTAACTGCAGAGATTACTTTATTTGGGTGTTTTTAGCCCATAAAGTTAACTGTACCTTTAAACATGAGGATCTCTGTGAACCTGTCACAGAAAAATCATCTGAATTATGGGCACTAGTACTGTCCTTGCAGTCTGATCAGTGGTTCCAACCGATGACCCAAGGACCCTTGAGAGGTGTGGATGTAACTGCAAGGGTCCAGGCAGCTAAGCGCTTTCCAGGCATAACTTCTCACCATTGGTTTATGCTTGGTATAAAGTCCACACTCAAAGGTAAGACCCACAGAAATGGCTTTCTACATGCTATAGAAAAAGGTTGGGGTGTTTGAAGATAGAGAGGTCAAAGACTTAAAATAAAAGATTATTCTGAAACGTGAAACAAAAGGAAACAGAGTCCAGGTTCTGTGTGGGCAACGTGGGCCTTGATTCCACCAGGGTGGGGTGAGCTGAGCTTGAGAAGGAAGTCAGCCCCTGGGCTAAGGTGGATGGGGATTTAAAGGGTGGGAAGGGCAGGAGTGGGCTCACCACCTTTTTCTCAGATGGGACATTTGATGCATTCGTTTCTTCTGGGGTGGGTCCTTCCCTCCATTTGACTCTATCAAAGACCAACATTGATTGTGTCATATTCCTTTTTAATATCATTAAACTTTCTGCAGGTAACTCATTGTTAGGGGAACAGTTTTGACTGTACGGTTGAATGAAGTTTTCATGTCTGAATCTTTATTTTGATTTTCTACAGCAAAACCCCTGTGAGCACACTGTTTCATGGGGTCTAGGCTAAAATAGTGGTTGCTTAAGAAAACGCCAAAGAAAGAAAGAAAAAAGAATTATGACAGGTGTTTAATCTTCATTTCCAGAAAATATCACTCATCTCCATGTGAACTGGTAAATTCTCCATCAAAATTTTGGCGTTCCCACTGCGGACACTGGCACCCCTTCCCAGCGTGTCATCACTCACGAGGACTGGACATGCAGAAGACAATTCTGATTCAGTCCTCAGCACCACATACACTCCTAAACTGTGCTCCACAGAAAACTTGGTGATGAAGTGTTAACAGTGCCCCTCACAAAGCAAAACATCTCTCACAAAATACATCCAGAAATGCTGAATTCTTCACTTCTCTCTAGATTTACAAAATCACTGGCATATTAAAGACCCTTCAATCCCTACCACACAGAGGTCTATGGTGTGTGTTTGCCCTAATTCCCAGTATTGCTGGAACAGAAATACTGTTTGACTCTGAGGCAGACACTAACATTCTAGGGGATGGCGCTTTCTTTTTTTTTTTTTTTTGAGACAGGAGCCTCAAGCTTTCCCCCTGGGTACAGTGCTGTGGCATCACAGCTCACAGCAACCTCCAACTCCTGGGCTCAAGCGAGTCTCCTGCCTCAGCCTCTGCCTCCCAAGTAGGTGGGACCACAGGCGCCCACCACAATGCCCGGCCGTCATTGTTGTTTGGCGGGCCCGGGCTGGGGACTCGAACCCGCTACCTTAGGTGTACGTGGCTGGCGCCTTAGCCGCTTGAGCCACAGGCGCCAAGCCAACACCTGTCATAACTGATTGACTAAAAAAATGACATAGATTTTGTTTTACAACGACAGTCTCTGTCACATTGAAGGGAGATCTGTGTGGGTTAAGCTTCCTTATTTTCCGGTTACAAGACGAAATGGTAAAGAGGCAGAGATGTGTGTGAAAGGGAGTGTGAGAGGCGCTCAGGTCAATAGCAGTAACTTAATTTGGAGAACAAACGAGAGCTCAGGGAGAGTGTTGAGCTTGGTGTAGGGGGCAGGAGATTTCTTCTTGTGGCTGTAACAGCCGGGGACAGTGGCCTGTGCTTGGACTCAGTATCCCACTAGGGAGAGTCACTTCCCTCTCTGAGTAGTTTTCATTTCACACACAGATATTATGATCTGTAATTTACATTACATATAATGAGTTCTATAGTAGCATAAATAATATAATTTGCATGCCTGTCATAGTTACATGCAAAGTACGATTTTGTCTACATGCAAGTTTCTAGTGATGAAAAGTATTACATTTCACCTGGAGGAAGTAATCCCTAAAATTCCTCATATAATCTTGTGTAATTCTTTGGAGAGTGTATACCTGTTCATGAATGGTCAGTGTCTGTAGCTCACAGGGCAGATGGATTCTCTGCATTTTCTGCACTGTTCCGTAGGGACAGTCTTTTTTTTTTTTTTTATTAAATGATAGCTGTGTACATTAATGCAAACATGGGGTACAGTGTAGTGTTTCCATATACAATTTGAAATACTTTCATCAAACTGGTTAACATAGACTTTGTGTCATTTACTTAGTTACTGTGTTAAAACATTTATACTCTAGTTCTAGAAAAGTTCACTCGTACCCTTGTTAGACAGACCTTATAGGTGGTCTTTCCAGTCACCCTCCCTCCACCCATCCACCCTTCTATCCTCTAGGGACAGTCTTATCACAGAGAGCAGCATTGATTAAGCACCACTGCCTTGGCCCCTCTGGGGACCTGACCTGTGCTTGTCTCAGGGATTGTAGAAGGCTGGTGATCTGATGCAGTAAATCAAAGGCGGTCCCCCCAAATGTAAAGACATTCAAAATGCTAATTGATTGTGATTTTTTTGTTGGCTTACTTGTGGGTTTTAATTAATGTATTTATTTTTGACATTTATAAGCAGATAAAACTGGTTTTGAACAGGTTCTTGTTGGGGAAGATAGTGCTTGCTTCTCACCTGTCTTTCCTTCTCTCCCAGGCCATGTTTTATTAAGTATGATGCTGTATTGTTTCAGATTTCAACTTATTTTATGATTGAAAATTGGCTCCCCAAGCAAGATTTTAGTTGATCATCATAAACTGTTTCGGACTTTAATGATGCAGGTAATTTCTTCCACACACCAGGGTATTTTGCCGACATAGACAGCCAGGGGGATTGACTTGCAGGGATGCCCTCTGCAGTAGAGTTGTCAGAGTGCTTAGAGCCAGGCAAGGGGTTGTGCAAACTTGGGCAAACCGTCAGACTCAGCGGCCCTCGATTTGATGAGGTCTGGAGTGGACCTTCTCCTAGCTGCCTTGCAGCACTGGCTTTTGTGTTTCTTAAAGTCGGTGAGTAGTTTGAAACTAAGAGGACCTTCTGTTTGCCTTACACAGACTGCTACTTTTTGTCATTTGATGCTGCGTGTGGTTGAATTGGTGGTCGTCGGTGGCATGGAGCCACTCTGCTCTGGCTGCCGGCAGTCTTGTTTTCAAAGCATGGCTGGTGTGGATCCGGGACCTTTTTCAGGCCCCCTGTGCTGCATGCTATGAGGCTCAGACGTTCTGCACATAAACTGCAGGGATTTTAAATTTGTGTCCATGCTCAGTGATTTGCAGATCTCAAACATAGTAATGATTGAGAGTGAAGCCTGCAGTGGACTCTTAAAATGCATCTTTTGTATCAAAGCATCACTTTTACCATCTAAGGAGAAAGGCGTCTTAGTACTGTTGGATGCCAAGTGGTCCTTGTTAGATCTTTGAAAACTTTTACAGAAGTTTAACTCATGTGCCATAGTTTGAGTTTTCTGTGGTATTTCAATAACGTGGGTTAACCTTGTTTGAGTTTAATGTACTCCAGAGGAAGGTGACAGAGGCTTGGTCATTGTCACCTACGGTGTTCCATTCAGCCAATGTGGATGGCAAGCTTGTGTGTAATGAAGACAGTTAGTTATGAGCTTAGACCTCAAAGGTAGATTTTGGAAGATTATATACCATCTCTACAAATAACAAAGTTTTACCACATTTCATAGACACAAAATCCAAGCAGGTACATTGTTGTGGGTGTTGATGTGGAGGATATTACTTTCTGGTCCTGGAGCTATGCAGAGAGATAAGGAAAATTGTTTAACTTTATTCTGGAGGAGGAAAAATGTGGATGTGCAAATCCGCCAACAATTAGGAAACTATTTAAGATCATGTGGCTCAGAATATGTAGTGTGAGCCAAACTTGGAAGGAGTTAATGACAAAAAATATATAAATAAATCAATCAGAGTTTAGTCCATTTTTTCCCCTGTAGATGAAATCTAGCAATAATGGTTTAGTATTTGGTTCGGGGAAATTACGGCATGGCCTACAGAGAGTCAGTAAGTGACTTGTTAATTTACCTCTTGGACATAATTTGTCTACCGCGGTCCCACATCTGTGTTACTTTCTTCTTTATCATCTTTCTCTTCTAAGTAGAAGTAAAAGTGGAATGGCTTTGCTTCTTGAACGTTCAGACATTGAAAGGGAGCGAGGGTTGTCCTAAGCGGGACCATATTAGCACGTGGGGCAGAATCACATCTGAGGACCGAGGGGTGGGTGGGCCGTGGCGTTGCCTGGTGCCAGGGAGGTCAGGGGGTGGGCCGTGGCGTTGCCTGGTTGACTGGCGGGAGGGAGACGGTCCCACCCTTTTTTGCTTCTCAGCTGCCCACCCTGCTACCCTTTACCTCCCTCAGAAGATCATCTGTAATGGCTTTACTGGCCAGTTTCTCTACCTCTGGATCCCTCGAGAGTCAGTTTGGTTCAGTATTTTTCCTTTTATCATCTCTCAGTTTCTAAAATGATGACCGAAAATTCTCTTTTCTTTCTTTTCCAACATCCTTCAGAGGAAAAGTTAGATGCAGTTTGTTAAACGGAGGCTGACGGGAAAGCAAACATCTATTAATTGATGTCCAGTTTCCTGATATGCCAACCTTTGCCCAGGATTGTACTTGATCACCCAGTAATGTGCAAACCGAAAATCACAGCCCGCTCAGGTCTTGATAGGAACTGTCAGTTGGCCAGAGAAGGGACGTACACGTCAGCCTCATGTACTGCTGAACTGGTTCCCGTGTGTGGTATGGCTTAAGTGTGAGTGCTTCTATGGAGCTTTTCTTCTGTTTAATTGGTTTAGCTGCCAGAATTTTTACTTTTACATGTAACTTTTTTTTGAGACAAAGTCTCACTCTGTCACCCTGGGTTGAGTGCTGTGGCATCATAGCTCACAGCAACCTCAAACTTTGGCCTTACGCCATCTTCTTGCCTCAGCCTCCCAAGTAGCTGAGACCACAGGTGCCTGCCACAACACCTGGCTAGTTTTTCTATTTTTAGCGATATGGGGTTCCTCTCTTACTCATGCTTGTCTCAAACTCCTGAGCTCAAGTGATCTTTCTGCCTCGGTCTCCCTGAGTGCTGGGATTACAGGTGTGAGCCACCTCCCCAGGCCTACTTTTGCATGTAACTTTGAATTACTGAAATTTCTGTGCTATTAAATGTATTTCATCAAGATTTTAAGAACTGCATTTCATTGCCTTGCATGGCTGGATAATAATTTGACCTACTATTTTCCTATTTTCGCATCTATAGGTTATTTGCTCTGATTTGCTGACTAAATACTGCTTTGAATATCCATATGCAGAAATTATTGT
>NW_003852565.1:2067183-2075418 GCF_000181295.1 Otolemur garnettii
TTTCACTAAATAGGATTCCTGAAGCAGATAGCATTAATACTTTTTAAGGTTCTGATATGTATAAGCAAGTGGATTTCAAGAAAAGAGTTCTTCCTTTCGGTTCCTATTGAATTGTCTAAAAAATGTTTATTATTGATAATGTAATAGTAGAATAAATTTCTGTTGATAAGTGGGAAGAGAACTGTAGCCAACAAAATATTAGAATCTAAGGCTAAATTTCAACCCTAACTATCCTTAATTTTACCATTATTTTGACACAATCTCATCTAAGAAGACAAAATATACAAATAATTTGGCTTCCTGTAAAATTTACTTTATCTTACCTAGATATTTGGTATTCTGACAGGTATAAATGAGAGTATACAGGTATAAGTCACTGTTTTGAATCAATCAAGATTAATTCTAATTCCCCAAATAAATCTTAGAATGAGATGATAAAAATTTTCTGAGAAGTTAGGCTAAAAAGTTGGAAGTAAAATTATTGTTGGAGGCTCTGAGGTCACAATGGACTTTTTTTAAGGGGTGGTTTGGGGAGGCTCACTTTACCAGATTCTATCGAGGCATTTTAATCTCCATATAATTATTTATTTATTTATGTATTCATTCATTCATTCATTCATTCATTCATTTCTTTAGTACACCCTGGGTAAAGTGCTGTGGCATTATAGCTTACAGCAACCTCAGACTTTTGGTTTGAGCAATCCTCTTGCCTCAGACTCCCTAGTAGCTGGAACTACAGGTGCTCCCACAATGCCCGACTAGCTTTTTCTTTTCTCCATTTTTAGTAGACACAGGGTCTTGCTTTAGCTCAGGCTGGTCTCTAGCACCTGAGCTCAAGCAATCCACCTGCTTCAGCCTCCTAGGGTGCTAGGATTGCAGGGGTGAGCCACTGTGCCTGGCCTATTTATTTATTTTTTGAGACAGAGTCTCTGTTGCACTGGGTTAGGGTGCCCTGGTGTCATAGTGCACAGCAACTTCAAACTCTTGTGCTCAAGGGATCCCCTTTCCTAAGTCTCCCAAATAGCTTGGACTACAGGCAGGTGCTAACCTGGCTATTTTTTTTCTGTTTTTAGTAGAGATGGGGTCTCACCCTTGCTCAAGCTGGTCTCGAACTCCTGAGTCAAGGGATCCTCCCATCTCAGCCTCCCAGAATGTTAGGATTACAGGCATGAGCTACCATGTCCAGCCTAATCCCATGTATAATCTCAGTAACCGCTGAATCTTGATCCTTTGAGTATACGAGAGAGCCTGAGGAGCAAATGTGGGGACTCTGAGGCGCCCGGTGTGGTGCCAGGAAGAGCTTGTTACCACGACTCACCTCCCTGGGAGAGGGGTCCTCAGCGTCATTGCCCTGCTCCTTGTCAGTGGTGTGATGAGGGTGAAGGAAGTGAGCACCTGGTCTATCAGATGTGTTATTTAATGCACCATTGATTTATTTTGCCTACATGAGTAAAATTTTAGGGGAATATTTTCCATATAGTGAATGAGAAAAAAATGTCAGACATAGTTAAATATGATTCAGAGAGTCTGGTCTACTGATGCAGAGAAAAAAAAATGTTAACTGGCCGTTAACATGAAAGGGCATTTGGATGAATTTAGATTTTTCCACCCTGATTGTGAAATGAATGGGTGGCCAGTTTCCCTCCCCTCCCCAGGCTCTGAATCCTTCCAGCCTGCCCAGAAATAGCAGCCCCTCTGTGGAGTCAGAGACGATTCCACCTTTCCTCAGGTTTCTCAACTACTGATCTATTTTTATTTTCTTTCTTTTTTGAGACAGAGTCTCGCTATGTCACCCTTGGTAGAGTGCTGTGGTGTCACTGCTCACAGCAACCTCAAACTCTTGGGCTCAAGCAATTGTCTTACCTCAGCCTCCCAGGTAGCTGGGACTACAAGTGCCCGCCATGATGCTTAGCTGTTTTTTGTTACTGTTGTTGTTGTAATTGTCATTGTTGTCTGGCAGCCCGGGCTGGGTTTGAGCCTGCCAGCTCCTGTGTATGTGGCTGACACCCTAGCTGCTGAGCTCTAGGCCCTGAGCTTCCCTTAAGTTTCTTACATCAAGGTAGTGCATTTGAGCAGAGGTCCCAGTCTGCTTTCCACAAGACCCTTTCCGCTGGGCTCCTGTCTCTTTCTCTCTCTCATCCTTGCTGTTCCTTCTATCAGAAAGCTTAGTTTCACTCATCCTCAAGTGCCTTGTTCTGCCTCCCACCCTACACATGAAGAAATCTATTTCAAGGTTCTTTAGCCCTTTACGATCATGGGTATGTGCAGCTTGTGCCCACGAATTTGGGGAAAGTGACACCAAGAAGCCTGCCCATTAGGAAAAAAATGGTCTCCAGCTATAGCATCCTCCAGAAAATACGTTTCTGCCCCCACAGACATTCCCTGTTCTTAAGCCTCATTTCTAACTCCCCATCTTTCCAAATAGTTGTCCAACTCACCTTTTGTTCCCTGCAGGAGCTTCAGAGGGCAGGTTTCCTGGCATCCTGCTCATGCCTCAGCCACAGTGGATGCCTTAGTCAGAGACACTTCTCCTTTTTGGAATTCATATTTACCTGGAGTCTGTATTTTGCCTTTTTTCTATTTACTTTTTATTTTTTAGACAGTCTACCCTGGGTAGAGTGCTGTGGCATTGTCACAACTCACAGCAACCTTATCTCCTGGGTCAACGATCCTCCTGCTTCAGCCTCCTCAATCACTGAGACTACAGGCACTGATCACAATGCCTGCCAGTTTTTCTGTTTTTAGCAGACACGTGGTCTTGCTGTTTCTCAGGCTGGTCTCAAACTCCTAAGCTCAAGGGATGCACTTGCGCGGCCTCCCCGAGTGCTGGGATCAGGGCCTGGGCCGCCGTGCCGGCTTCCTCCTCCCCCTTCACTGTCTTCTTTTTACTATCAGGAGCTTACTATCATCTTCTTCTCCATTAGATTTTGTTTCCCTTTGTCTTCATGTGGGAAATAGAAGGTGTCTATGTTTAAAAGATACACACTAATCCCTTCACTGGACCATCCTGCCCCTAACCGTTGAGTTCTTTTCTACAGCCACCTTCTGTGACCACAGGCTTCTGGACACTATTTCTAGGACCGGTGTTGACCTGTATGGCCCCTGCCCGTCCCCTTGCTGTTGGCTGTCCTTCTGAAGTGCACTTTCCTGCCTCTCAGTCCCAAAGATAATTTCACCTCTTTCTTTTCTCCAGCGTCCAGTGATCCCCCCAGTCTTGCTCAGTAACTTTGGTGGTGAGTGAAGACCCATCACTCCTTTTTCTCCATTTCCCTAGTTTGGAGCCTGCAAACGCAGCAGCCTGTGTCTGTCTTTAAACTATGATTCTCTTGTGTTTTCATGGCCCTGCAGAGCTGCAGCTCTGTTCTTTCTGCTGTTCCCAGGATGGGCATCTTGATGGCTTGGTGTGTAGTGATGAGGTGATGGGAGCCAGTGTCTTCAGTGACAGGAGGCTAAGAACAAGGCCCAGGTCAGTCTGGGTCTGGGAGGAGCACCTGTGGGTCATGGCAGGGATACCCGGAGAAACTGGGAAGTTAGCACAGAGTGGAGCATGGAGCTTAGAAGGCTCAGCGGCTAGCAGGGCCCTTACCATTTGATTAGAACAAGGGGAAAGATTTAGGTTTCTTTCTGAGAAAATGTTGCTGCAAAGGAAGAACTGTAGACTTTTTTTGTTTGTTTGTTGCAGTTTTTGGTGGGGGCTGGGTTTGAACCTGCCACGTCTGGCATATGGGGCCGGCGCCTTACTCCTTTGAGCTACAGGCGCTGCCCAGAACTGTAGACATTTTAAGCATGAGGTTTGATAGCAATATTTTTACAGGAAAACCATCACCCAGAGAAGATGCAGCAGGACAATCCTAAAACTAGATGTTGGTCCGAGGGTACCAAGTTTCGGTTAGAGGAAGAAAGTTCTAGAAATACCATACACATCATGTTGTGTACCATAAACACGTGCTATTTTTGTCAGTTAAAAATACTAATTTAAAAGCACTTATTAAAGAAAGCAAATGATCCATTGGTGTAGACATAAGTCTGAAATTGTAAGTGTCCAAGGACTCATTCTTATACTTATCATTCTTCCCTTAGGTAACTATGGTGCAAAGGAGAACCAGAGGGAGGAGATGGAATGAGAGGGTGGGTGTGAGGAGGAGGCTCTTGATTACTAGTTCAGTAACACTAAATTGTTGATTTTTAGAAAATATTCCAAAAAAGCGTGCATTTTTTTTAAATATATAGAACAATTTATTTCTTAGGATGTCATCTCAGCTTAATACCTGTATTTGGTGTGTACCTTTCCTCCTTGCCAAGCACCCGTGAAAAGTCACGTTACGTGGGGTCTCTGGAAATTAGGGGTGTGTTTAGGTCTCTAGTTTACTGAGTGTGGTTCAAAAGCGTATCTTTAATTGGTAAAAAAAAAAAAAAATCTGAAATTAGCTAGAAAAGGAACAGACTTAACAATACAAAACTGAGAACCGTGATACCAAGATTCACACTCGTAATAAAATGCATTTCCTGGGATGCTAAAGCATAGGGACCATGGCGCCCAGTAAAGCGTCAGTGAGTTAGATACACCATTGAAAAGTAGGAACCACGCACCAAACTCCAGATCAGGAGGGAGTGGTGGACATGGTTGCTTTGAGATCCTTTACCTCGTGACCTTCCGTGTCTAGAGAGCTCTCTTTTTGTAGAAGGAAATCTGATCACAGCTCTGCTATTATCGCTGGGACTTGTTCCAGGAGTTGGAAGCTGTCAACTTGGGAACGCTGCAGCCTTCCAGATGCAGAGCTCTGGACCCGTTCCTATGCATTTCTGGTTAGCATTTCCACAGTGAAATTGTTGTCAGTGTTGCCAGTTGATATTTAAAAGGTTATTATTTTATTTTAAATATTTGATTAACATGAATTGTAAAACGTGCCTTGTTAAGGAAGGGAACCCTGTGAACTCTGGATAGCTTCATCACCCAAAGCTATTTTTCCCTGTTTATTAAAATGCAAAGTACAAAAGTTCGGAACTGGAGGAACTCTTGTAAAGACACGTTACATAAATCTCAATGTTAGTAGTTCCTGTAATCTAGAAAACTTACGAAGATCTAGAGATTTTATTATTTCCAGGTGCTAACTGCATTTATTTATCACATGTAATTTTGGAGAAAAGAGGGCCAGATACTACCTTGTTATTTAAAGAACTTAAGGAAAAAATAGGTTACATTATAATGAAATCTAAAAATAAATAAGCTTTGGAAAATTTTTAGAATTCATGATATTTTTGAGTTCCATGGCGTTATTAGCAAAAAATGAACTTTTCTTAGGCACTCAACATAGCAGCATCACTGTGGCCCCTTCACTTTCTAACAGACACCACAGGTCTAAATAGGCTGTCGTGTGTGACAGTTCTCTGCCCTGATCAGGGGAGCATTTCATGATATTCTGTTTTTTCAGTTTATTAGAGCCATCTTACTGTAAAGTAACTCCTTGTGTTAACCTTTCTCTTTATAATCAGTAATAGCTGATTTAAATCTAATACGGATACAGATTTTAGTTAATCTTAATTCTCTCATCTCTGTGTAATATCATGTTACCTGGTCCCTTTGCTTGGCATAAAGCAAAGAAAGTGTTAAAATATAAAAGTTTATATTTTCATAACAAAAAAATGACATTTCCATTTGGTCATGTGGTTTCTGTGGAAACCATGGAAGACTCCAGTTTGAGTTGGAAATACCGTCTACTTCCCCGAGCAGTGGTGTCTGAAAAGCATTTGAAGGGCAGTCTCTGGGTAGTGAACAGGGTCTAAGCCCTTCTAGTTCATGACTGCTAATTGAGAGCTTAGGGCGAAGGGACAATTAACACCCACAGTTTATTGAAAATCTCATTTTAGTAAGTAGTTTCCACTTCTTTTTTCGCCGAACCTCTTCCAGCCTTGCTAATGAGTAGCAAAATAGACTGATTTGAATTCTAGTTCCTTTTATTTTCCTGCCTCCTTCCTGGAGATGCTAATAAGCTGGAATATAATTGAAATAATTGAAAGGCATGAGGACCCAGGGGAGAGGAGATGGGAAGAAGAACTACGTAAAAAAAAAAAAAATTCTAGGCTCTGTGCCTATAGCTCAGTGGTTAGGGTGCGGGCCACATGCACCGGGGCTGTTGGGTTCAAACCCTACTAAACAACAGTGACAGCTACAACAACAACAAAATAACTGGGTGTTGTAGCAGGCACCTATAGTCCCAGCTACTTGGGAGGCTGAGGCAGGAGAATCGCTTGAGCCCAAGAGTTGGAGGTTGTTGTGAGCTATGATGCCACTGCACTCTACTGAGGGCAACATAGTGAAAAAATTTCTAACAAGATCTCCAAATCTGGACAAAATGAAGTAGTGTCATTCCTCGAAGGTCCTCCCATTTGTAACAACAACAAGAACAAGCACCACCCCTGCACACACACAAAAATAAATACAGGAAGAACCTGAGATTAAGGCAGCTTGCCTGAGGACCGATGTCGTACTGAGTTCCCTCTGTGTGTGTCTTTCCCATCTCCCATCCCTGTGCTAGAAAGTCTGCAGTCTGAGCTGGCCATTGACACACAAAAATGCCCCCCCAAAGACCTGGACAAAAACCCCTAAAAGTGATGGTCTGAGAGCACAGATTCTTGCCCTGCCCAGCCAGGCGCTAACAGAAGACTGTGCACACTTCCTCCCCGTGTTCCAACAGAGCAAACTGAGAGCTAATCTTTTGCCCACCACCCACTAGAAACGGGAGGGTGTGCTCCCAAGATGTGTGAGAACTCAGCAACTTCACCATTCAGTAGGATCTGACTGACGTTTATAGAATGCTCTCCCCAGCAAGAGCAGAATGCAAATTGTTTTCCAGTGACCACAGAACATTCTCCAAGATAAACCGTATTTGGAGTCATAAAACAAACCTTAGTAAATTTAAGGGAATTACTGTCATACACTTTATGTTTTTCTAAGAATAGTGGAATCAAACTAGAAATCAATGATGGATTGACAACAGGAAGATGTCTAGACACTTGGAAATTAAACAGTAAACTTTTACATAATCCGTGAGTCAAAGAGGAAATCTCAGAAAATAAAAGAACATAGCACTGAATGAAAATGAAAATGTAGCATCTCAAAATGTGGAGGACACAGTTAAAGAAGTGATGAGAGGGGAAAGTTATAGAACTAAATGTTTGGGTTAAAGAAAAGCTCACAAATAGAAGTCCTCAAAAGCTACAAAAGCACAATCAATATAACCCCAAACCAAGCAGATGTAAGGATGTTAGGTCAGAGCAGGTAAGGGAAGAGCGGAAATAAATGAAATTGAAAACAAGCAAAAACAATAGAGAAAATCAATCGAGTAAAACGGATCTTCTGGAAAACAATCAATTAATTTGATGAGTCTTGAACAAAAAGAGAGAGAAGACCCAAACTGCCATCAGGAACGAAGCAGAAATATCCCTATACATCCTGCACACACATAAAGGAAAACAGACAATACCATGCTCAGCTTCACACATAGGAATTCAACAACTTGCAAAAAGAATAGCCCCTGAAAATCTATGAATTCCTAAAATGTAAGGCAAAATGGATATCTGAATAGTGTATTAATAAATGACTAAAAAATCTAGGAGTTAAAAAAAAAAGGAAAGAAACCTGGAGTTCCCTAAAAAAAGTAATTTCTGGGCTGTGGCGATTTCACTGCAGGATTCCCCAGGGCATTTAAAGAAGAATTAACCCTAGTTGCTCACAGCCTTCTCTAGAAAACAGAAGAGGTAGGAGCCTTGGTAACTTATGAAGCCAGCGTTACCCCGATACCAAAACCAGAGAAAGGCAGCACATTACAGGGAATGAGAGAACAAAATTTCTCAAGAACATTGGTGAAACACTCCTGGCCCAAATACTTGGAAATCAAAGCCCAGCTGTATAGAAAATGAGTCACACAACACAGCCAGTGTGATTACTCCAAGTACACGGGGTGGGTTTGAGGACCAGTTTGATTACTCCAGGTACTCAGGGTGGGTTCGAGGACCAGTGTGATTACTCCAGGTACTCAGGGCGGGTTCAGGGACCAGTGTGATTATTCCAGGTATGCAGGGTGGGTTCAGGGACCAGTGTGATTACTCCAGGTACCCAGGGCAGGTTCAGGGACCAGGGTGATTACTCCAGGTATGCATAGTGGGTTTGAGGACCAGTGTGATTACTCCAGGTACGCAGGGTGGGTTCAGGGACCATTGTGATTACTCCAGGTA
>NW_003852565.1:2075681-2094269 GCF_000181295.1 Otolemur garnettii
GTGTGATTACTCCAGGTACTCAGGGTGGGTTTGAGGACCAGTTTGATTACTCCAGGTACTCAGGGCAGTTTCAGGGACCAGTGTGATTACTCCAGATACGCAGGGCGGGTTCGAGAACTGAAAGTCAACCAGTGTGTCTGCTGTTTCCATGAGCTGAAGAAGAAAAAAATACAGACGAAGAAAAGGTATTTGAAAAATACAGTAACTGTTCATGACACAAGTTCTTAGTGAGGTAAACATAGAGGAGGATTTTCCTTAATTTATAAAGACAGTCTGCAGAAAACCTGCATCTGTCATCATAGTTAATGGTGAGTGACTTGTCAACAAGGCATTCTCACTTTTCTTTTTCCAGTCACTTTAGTAAAGCAAGAAAAAAACCAGCTAAACATACAGATTTGTCCCTATTTGCAGATGACAAGGTGTAAGTAGGAGTCCCAAGGAATTTACATAAAAATTTCTAGAACTTATAAATGAATTCAGTAAGCTTATAGAATACAGTATTAACATAAAACCAACCACACCTATATTAGCAAGCACGTGGAAAGTGAGATTACAATAAAAACTTAACATTCGCAGTCACAGCGAATGAAGCACTGGGGTATAAACTTAATCAAACATGCACAGAACCTGCATGGTGAGAATTACAGAATGCTGATGAGAGAAGCGAGAGAGGAGTAGCTCCAGGAGAAGCCTCCTGGTTCTAGGAGTTGGAAGACTTCCATAGCAAAACATTGGTTCTCCCCAAATCCATCTATAGTTTTATGGAATTCCTATCAAGATCCTAGGAAAATTTTTCATAGACATAGACAAACGTATTCTAAAACTTAAATTGAAAATCACATGTGCAAGAGTAGCTAAAATCATTTCCAAAAAGAAGAACATGTGAGGGGTAACAGCATGATGACTCTGCTGACTGCGTGGCCAGAGTGATGGAGGCAGTGGGCTGTGAGTGGGACAGGTGTCATGTGTGTGTGTAGACTGAGGGAGCAGGGCAGTGAATTCCAGAATGGACCCACGGACTGGTACACCCAAGTGAGTTTTAACAAAGGTTCAAACGCAATTCAATGGAGTGTCATTTTAACAATGGTAATGGAGTAAATGACTTTGACCTACACCTCAGATCCATGCAAAAATTCACATAAAATGGACTTACATGTAAAAGTAAAACTTAAGAAGAAAGCATAGAACATCTTTAGGACCTGAGGCTAGAAGAAACGTTCTCAAACTTAACATTAAAAGGGGGACTGATCAAAGGAAAAACTGAGGGATGGACCTCAGGAAAATTAAAACATTTGTTCTGGCAAAGGGTCTGAAGAACACGAAAAGACAAGAGGTATACACAAAGAAAATAGCAAACTCTGGAGTTCATGGAAGACTTGGATCTGGAGTATATAAAGAATTCTCAAAATTTGGCAGTAAGGAACAATCTGGTGAGAAAAATGGGAGAAATAAATGGGCTGACATTTCAGAAAAGAGCTCATATAGATGTGAAGGATGCACGTGAACAGTTGTGGGACATCACTGGCCGTTAGTAGACACAATTAAGTCACAAGAATATATTTCTAAATATCTACCAGCATGGCTGTAATAATAGTGGAAAAAACTGACACCATCCACTTCTGGCTGGGCTGTGGAGAAACTGGATCTCCCAAGTGTTGCTGGTGAAATTGTAAAATTTTTGGAAAATAAGTTGGCAGTTTCTTATAGAATTAAATATGCAGAATTACCTCATAACCCAGAAGCTGAACCCTTAGGCATTTGTTCCAGCAGAATGAAAACCTGTTGTCCCACAAAATCTTATAAACAAATGTTCACAGCATCTTTATTTTTAATAGCTGCAAACTGAAAACAAATCAGATTTACTGCAGTGGTTGGGTTGTTACATGAACTGTGGTGCCTCGGTGCAGTGGACAACTACACGGGAATTAAAAGGAACTGTGGATAATGGGCAACAGCTTGGATGGAGCTCATGGAATCGTGCTTATCCAAAGAGCCTGATTTCATTTACATAATAATTATTATGAAACAATAACATTAAATAGAGAAAAGACACAGTTACGGTTGCCAGTGGTTAGAAGTGGCAGAGGAAGGGCAGTGGGGGATGTGGGTGCAAAGGAGAGCACCCTGGGGTGTTAGAGCCTTGGTTATGGTGCCAGGAGTCTGTAACCTGGTAGAACTGCACAGACCCGTCATCCCTACAGGTAACAGCACAATGCCTGTCAAACTGGTGAAAATCTGAATGAGGTCCTGGATGATACCAATGTCAGTTTCCTGGTTTTGATATTGAGCTGTAGTTACTCAAGATATGACCCCAGGCAGAATTGGGTGAAGGATACACAGAACCTCTCAGTACATTTTTTAAAATTTTTATTATTTTTTATTATTATTTTTTGAGACAGAGCCTCACTTTGTTGTCTTTGGTAGAGTGCTGTGGCATCACAGCTCACAGTAACTTCAAGCGCTTAGGCTCAAGCCATTCTCCTGCCTCAGTTTCCTGAATAGCTGGGACTACAGGTACCCTCCACAACTCCCGGCTATTATTTTATAGATGAGGTCTCTGGCTCAGGCTGGTCTCAAACCTGTGAGCTCAGGCAGTGTACCTCCCTTGGCCTCCCAGAGTGCTGGGATTATAGACATGAGCCACAATGCCCCACCTCAGTACATTTTTAAAAATAACTTTTCATGAATCTTTTTTTTATTCCTTTCAAGTCATATACACATAGATCATGAACACATTTATACATTTGTGGGGTAAAATATATTGATTTTTTAATACAATTTGGAGGGCTTACATCAAATTAATTAATATACCTTTCACCTCATTTACTTAATTAACGTGTTAAGACATTTATGTTCTATACTTGATAGATTTGACTTGTACTCTTGCAATATGCTCCATAGGTATGGTCTCGCCTTTTACCCTCTCTCTACCAAACTCCCCCAACCCCTCTGTTTCCCTTCCACTTCTCTCCTTCGTCGTGGGCTTTAGTTGTGATCTATCTTTCATAAGAAAGTGTGATTATTTAAGTATGAGTATTCATAAAAGTACTGAGTACATTGGATACTTTTCTTCCATTCTTGAGACACTTTACTAAGAAGATGTTCTAGCTCCATTCCTGTCAACATAAAAGAAGTAAAGTCTCTATCTTTTAAAAATGATGCATAGTATTACATGGTATATATATACCACAATTTATTAACCCATTCATGGGTTGGTGGGAATTTGGGCTGCTTCCATGACTTGGCAATTATGAATTGAACTGCAGTGAACAATCTGATGCAAATATCTTTGTTGCAAAGTGATCTTTGGTCTTTTGGATATACACCTAGTAGAGAAATTTCAGGATAAAAGGGCAGGTCTACTTTTAGATCCCTGAGTATTCTTCAGACTTCTTTCCAAATGGAACGTATTAGCTTGAATTCCCACCAGCAGTGCAGAAGTGTGCCCTTTTCTCCACATCCACAACAACATCTGTAGTTTTGGGATTTTGTTATGTGGGCTACTCTTACTGGAGTTAGATGATACCTTAAAGTAGTTTTGGTTTGCATTTCTCTGATGATTAAAGACGATGAGCATTTTTTTCATGTGTCTGTAGACCATGTGCCTGTCTTCTTCAGAAAAGCTTCTGTTCAAGTCTTTTGCCCGCAATGAAGTGGGATCACTTGTTCTTTTCTTATTAATAAATTTGAGTTCTCTGTGGTTCTGGTTATCAGACTTTTGTCAGAAACATAACTTGCAAATATCCTTTCCCATTCTGAGGGCTGTCTACTTGCTTTACTTACTGTATTCTTGGCAGTACAGAAGCTTTTTAGTTTGATCAGATCTCAGTCATGTATTTTTGGTATTACTTCAATCGCCTTTGGGGTCCTCCTGATGAAGTATTCTCCCAGGCCAGTTTCTTCAAGTATTTCCCCTGCACTCTCTCCAAGAATCTTTATAGTTTCATGTCTTAAGTTTAAGTCTTTTATCCAGTGAGAGTCAATTTCTTTAGAGGTGAAAGGTGTGAGTCCAGTTTCAGTCTTTGACAGGTTGCCAGCCAATTCTCCCAGCACCATTTGTTAAATAGGGAATATTTTCCCCAATTTATATTTTTGATGGGCTTATTAAAGATCAAATGACAATAAGTGTCTGGGTTCATCTCTTGGTTCCCTAGTCTGTTCCATACATCTACCTCTCTATTTTTGTGGTAGTACCATGCTGTTTTGATCACTATAGATTTATAGTATAGTCTGAAGTCTGGTAGCGTGATTCCTCCTGATTTGTTTTTATTTCTGAGTAATGTCTTGGATAATCAATGTTTTTTTTTATTCCATAAAAAATGAAATATTAGTTTTCCTGGATCTTTAAAGTATGACAATGGAGTTTTAATAGGGATTGCATTAAATCTGTAGATTGCTTTAGGTAGTATGGACATTTTAACAATGTTGATTCTCCCCTGCCCTGAGCATGGTATGTTTTTCCACTTATTAACATCTATTTCTTTTCTCAGAGTTTGATAGTTCTCTTTATAGAGATCTTTCACATCCTTTGTTAGGTACACTCCCAGATATTTCATCTTCTTTGGCACTATTGTAAAAGGAATAGAGTCCTTGACTGGTTTTTCAGCTTGACTATTGTTGGTATATATAAATGCTACTGATTTGTGAGTATTGGTTTTGTCTCCTGAGATGCTGCTGTATTCCTTTATCACTTTTAAGAGTTTTGTAGTTGAGTCCCTGGGGTTTTCCAGGTATACAATCATATCATCTGCGAAGAGTGAAAGTTTGATCTCCTCTGATCCTATATGAATACTCTTGATTATCTTCTCTTGCCTGATTTCAAAGGATAAGACTTTCATTACAATGTTAAAAAGCAGTGGAGACAGTGGGCAACCTTGCCTGGTTCCTGATCTGAGAGGAAATGTTTTCAGTTTGACTCAATTCAATATAATATTGGCTGTCGGTTTGCTGTAGATGGCCATTATCAGTTTAAGAAATGTCCCTTGTATACCTATTTTTTAAAGTGTTCTGATCATTAAAGGATGCTGGATATTGTCAAAAGCTTTTTCTGCATCAATTAAGAGAATCATATGGTCTTTGTTTTTTATTTTGTTTATGTGATGTATTATGTTTATAGATTTATGTATGTTGAACCAGCCTTGAGACCCTGGGATAAAACCCACTTGGTCGTTGGTTGGTTGATGTGTTGCTGGATTCTGTTTGCTAGGATCTTACTGAATATTTTTGTGTCAATATTCATTAGAGATATTGGTCAATAATTTTCTTTTCTTATTGGGTCTTTTCCTGGTTTGGGGATCAGGGTGATATTTACTTCATAGAATGTGTTGGGAAGTCTTCCTTCTTTTTCAATGTTTTGGAAAAGGTTGAGTAATATAGATAATGGTTCCTCTTTAAAGGTTTGTTAGAATTCTGATGTGAAGCCATCTGGTCCCGGACTGTACTTTTTTTGGGAGATTTTGTATAGTTGATTCTATTTCAGAACTTGATATAGGCCTGTTCAACATTTCTACTTTCTCTGGCTAAGTCTAGGAAGGTAGCATGCTTCCAAGTATTGGTCTGTTTCCTTCATAGTCTCATATTTCTGAGAATAGAGGGTTTTTTAATATTCATTAAGGATTTTTTGGATTTCTGAGGAGTTTGTTATTATTTTGTGTCTGTCATTTCTGATTGATGAAGTTGGGGATTTTACTCTTTTATTTCTGGTTAGGTTAGCCAAAGGATTTTATTGACCTTTTCAAAAAATCAACTTTTTGATTCATGGATCTGTTGTATAATTCTTTTGTTTTCAATTTCATTTAATTTTGCTTAATTTTGGTTATTTCATTCCTTCTGCTGGGTTTGAGGTTGGAATGTTCTTCCTTTTCCAGTTACTTGAGAGGTACCATTAAGTTGTTAACTTCCTCTCTTTCTGTTCTCTTGAGGAAGGCTTGCAATGCTATAAATTTCCCTCTTAGGACTGCCTTTGTGGTATCCCAGAGGTTCTATTTATTTGTGTTTTCATTATCATTTTGTTCCCCCAAATTGGTAATTTCCTTCTTAATTTTCTCTATGAACCAGCTATCATTCAGCATAAGGTTGAGTTCAGTGTTTATTCCATGATGGTCTGAGAAGATACAAGAAATAATTTCTATTCTTTTAAATTTGCTGAGGTTAGACTTGTGACATAAGATGTGATCAATTTTGGAGGATGTTCCATGAGCTGATGAGAAGAATGTGTATTCAGTTTTGTTAGGATAAAATGATATGTAGATGTCTGTTAAATCCAATTGTTGAATGGGTAAGTTTAAGTCTAAAATTTCCTTGCTTAGTTTTTATTGGAGGATCTATCCAACACTGCCAAAGGGGTGTTAAAATCTTCGACTGTTATGGTGCTAAAGGATATCAAGTTGCTCATGTCAGTTAGGGTGTCTCTTATAAATTGAGGCACATTCTGGTTGGGGGTATAAATGTTAGCAATTGAAATCTCATCATGTTCGGTGTTTTCCTTAACTAATATGAAGTGACCATTTTTGTCTTTCCTTACCTTTGTTGGTTTAAAGCCTATTGTATCTGCAAATAAAATTGCAACCCCTGCTTTTTTCTGATTTCCATTTGCCTGAATTAGAGATGTCCATCCCTTCACCCTGAGTCTATATTTATCTTTTAAGGTAAGATGAGATTCTTGTATACAGCAGATATCTGGCCTGAGTTTTTGTATCCAGTCAGACAACCTGTGCCTCTTTAGAGGACAGTTTAAACCATTCACATATTAATTGAGAGTATCGATAAGCCCATTAGTATTTTAGGTGTCAAGTTTTTTAAAGTCCAGTGGATATTTTTAATCCTTTCTCCATGGTGGAAGTTGAGATTTTATCAAAAATTCCTCAGTGAATTTCCTTTGGTGGTAGAGCATTGTGTTGGTCATTGTGGAGGATAGGTCTGAGAATATCCTGGAGAGTTGGTTTAGTTATGGCAAATTTGTTCAACATGTGAATGTCATTGAAGTATTTAACTTATCCATCATAAATGAAGCTCATTTTAGCTGGATATAGGATCCTGGGTTGAAAGTTGTTTTGTTTTAGGAGGTTGAAGGTTGATGACCATCCTCTTCTGTCTTGAAAAGTTTAAGCAGAGAGATCTGCAGTCATTCTAATATTCTTCCCCTTGTAGATAATGGTTTTCTTACATCTGGCTGCTTGCAGAATGTTCTCCTTCATATTAACTTTGGTGAAGTTAATTATAATGTGTCTGGGAGATGCTTTATTTGGATTGAGTCGTGCTGGGGTTCTGAAACTGTCTGATATCTGAATTTCAGTATCTCTTGCCATGTTTGGGAAGTTCTCCTTGATTATCTCTTGGAGTAGAGCATCTGTGCCTTTTGGAACAACCTTGCCACCTTCAGGAATTCCTATAAGGTGAATATTTGCCTTTTTGGAGTTGTCCCACAGCTCTCTGAGAGAATGATCTGTTTTTGCTACCTCCCTTCTCTTCCTCTTTGAGCATTTGGGAACATTCAAAAGCTTTGTCTTCAATGTCAGAGATCCTTTCTTCTGCCTGTTCCATTCTGTTACTGAAGGATTCTACTGTATTTCTCAGATCTTGGAGGGCTGCAAATTCTTTTCTCAATGTGTCAAAATCTTTGGTGATTTTTGCCTTTGAATTCATTGAATTCTTGAGACCACTTTTTAATTATTCCTAGAATTTCTAATTCCAACTTTACTTCCATTTGCCATCCAAATTCTGAACTCAGTTTCTGACCTATCAGCCGTTTATGAATGGGATCTTCTGGTGTGTCTGCTTTGTCATTCCTTGGGGTGAGTTGATCTACTCTGATTATTTATGTTGCCAGAGTTTTTCTGCTGATTCTGCCCCATGATTGTTTTTCACCATTTGGCTAGATGAGCAGGCAAGGTGAAATTGGATTCGGGGCTCCTGGAGTTGTGATTAACCAGCGCTTTGCCAAAGAGCTGGGACTGGTGACTGCAGCTTTTCCCTACAGCTTTGCAAAGGACTCATACAGTACTACAGCCTGAGGTTCTGGGGACCTGCTAGGTGTGGTGGGTCTTGTATTCAGCTTTTCTCTGTCCAATTCTAGTGAATTAGTGACTCTTGGTTGAAGTCTCAAATGTGGAGAAATACAAGTAACTAAGACACCTGCCCCCCCAGGCAAAAACTGGAAGTGGAAAATCAAACCTTCCCACTATAACACAACCAGGGTTCCACCTTGGGGGGTCCTCAGGTGTTTGGCCCAGGTCAAGAGTTCCAAACTGTTTGTCCCAGTCAGCACCAACTCTCATGTGGGAGAGTTGAAAAGATTTCCTGCAACTAGATAGCAGGGGTCTACTGGCAGCTCAAATGTGGGTTACACTGGTGCTCTGTAGAAGTCAGAAAGGGCCACCCAGTAGAAGAGTTGGATTAGGGGAGCTGATGCCTCTTTCTCCATCTTGTACTTCCTTCACCTCTAGTCACTGGTAACCCCACAGGGCTGTGGCTCAGTTCCCTCCAATAAGCAAATGTACCAGGGCTTTGCATCTGTCAGGGTCAAAGGAAAGTCAATGCCTCCTCTGCCTGGCCACCACCCTCTGCCACCAGCCAGCAGTGGGAACTGAAGCCTTCCTGCCTCAGGTACTCAATGGCTACTGGGGAGTATTCCACCTGAGCTCAGTCCAAAGCTGAGGATAACAAATCAGCAAATATTTTTCTTCCTCAGCCACTGTGCATTTGTCCCAGCTGCTCTGCAGCTCTCGTATCCCTACAGGGCAATGTCTGGCTCCCACTGGCAGTCCTCAGAGATAGGGAGGTATCTCTCCAGAATTAGACCCTGGCAGGATCACTCTACTATCACCGAAGCTTCATGGGAGGTGTCTCTGCACATCTCTGAGGCAGCTCCTGTGGTTTCCGTGGTGGTCAGGGTGGCTAGGGCGGCAACTGTGGGTCGCGTGGCTGGGGCTGTGCCATGGCCACCGCTGATTTGCACTTTTGCAGAGCCCAGCCCAACAGCTTCCTCGCTTTGTCTGTCTGCACTATTACTGGGCTCACTGTTACAGTGCAGCTTCACTACGATGGCCCTTCAATGACCAGTACTAGCAATAAACTCAGGGATTGTGGTCTCTGCTGGGGTTAGGCCTCTGGACTGCCAGGTGAGTGGGGAAGGGTGGACTGGGAGTTCAAAATGGCTGGTAGAATGTTTGTTCAACTTTCATGCCTGGCAAGAGAATGCCCAGGCTTATCGCAGTGTCTCTCTGGAGAAGTAGTCCCTGCTACCGGCAACTCTCCCCCATGGTATGAGACAAGAGGTCCTCAGTTCACTGTTGTAGAGATCCCCCCCCCAAAAAAACTCTCTTGGGGGAGGGGACAGACACTCTTTCTTTGGGATGAGTTTTGTACCTGAAGTTTGCTTCCTTGGAGTTGCAGCTTGCCTCAGCAGAGGTGATGCGGTTATCACTCTTCTCTCTCAGCTCGCCTCCTGATCTTCAGCTTATTTACTGGGTACTGAGGTCATTATCCTCCCTGTGGATGAGAACTTCTGTTGAAAGCTGGCTCTAGTCGACCATCTTCCCCTCTCATCCCCCCCTTTTTTTTGAGACAGAGTCTCATTCTGTCCCCTGAGTAGAGTGCCCTGGCGTCATAATAGTTTGAGTTTGGTGTTGAGTTTGGCAACCTCTTGGGCTTGAGCAATCCTCTTGCCTCAGCCTCCCAAGTAATTGGGACTACGAGCATGCACCAGTACACCCAGCTAGTTTTTCTGTTTTTAGTAGAAACAGGGTCTGGCTCTCTCTCAGGCTGGTCTTGAACTCCTGAGCTCAAGTGATCCACCTGTCTTGGCCTCCCAGAGTACGTGAATCTATTTTTATTATTTTAAAAATTAAAAAAAGTTAATAATTTCAAAGATATGTAAGTATGCATATATAAATAAATATGAATAAATGAAATGTTTCTTCATATAATTTGAAAACTATAAAAATATGATTTTCAATGACATGAGCTGATAACTCATTATTCATGTTTAATTAAAGTTTCTGTTATTGATGAATTAAGTTGGAAATGATTTCCACTGTAGTTGATAATTCTTAATTTTGGTAAGGAAGCATAGCTTAGATTCTTAAAAAATTACAAGAACAAAAGATGTGGGGGTTACAAGTGTAGTTAAATGCTCAGACAGCCTATGTGATTTTCTAAGCGAAACATCTGGGAATTTCCATACTTGATCTTGTATCTAATGCAGTTACTCAACTGTGAGGTCCTAAGCCTTGTGAATAACAGCATGTAGATTTTGCTGTTTTTATGTGCCTCATTTAGAACCTCACTCTGTATAAAATTCTTTCTCTTTAAGTTGTGTTAAGCTGGGCTAGCGTTTTAGTGGGAGGAGAATTAAGTAGGTAGGATTTGGTGTTTGGTGATGGCCCTGTTCTATTCTCTTAACTTCCACTCCTGCAAATGGCTTCTCTTTCCTTAAATGTCTTCTCTTTCCTTCTTAGTGGGGAGAGTTGAGAAAGGAATTTATTTCAAATAAGCCTGAAAGGTACTTTTTCTAAAGACACCTTCTGGAAGCACGTGGTTTGCGTCCACACTCATTCATCTCTGGCGCTCGGTCTAATCACAACTTGGAGTCAGCGGCTTGTTGGAGTGATAGAAATGGAGGTGGAGCAAGGTGAACGTTCGTAAGGACAAGTGAATTGGCGTCTGGGGAAGAGAATTGCTGGGATGGCAGAAGATGGCCTTCTCTTCCTGAGGCTGTCACATTATATTTTGCTCAGGAAAAAAACAGACAGAAAAACTAATGTGAGCTTAACTTTTCCTACAATATTGGATTTTCATTGTGCTGGTAGAGAATTTCCATTGGTCTAATAAAACATTTATAATAATGCATACAAATTACCAAACACCTACAATTCATGGCAGGTACAAGATTTTACAGTTAAATGTTAATGGTCATCTGTCACAGTAGAAAACTCAAAAGAGATTAAGTAAATTGCTTCAAGCCATATAGCTTGCATGCAACCGGGATTCAACCCCAATCTGAAATTTCCTCAGAACTGAGAACTCTGGGTGGGGAGCGGGGAGCTCTGGAAAGAGCAGAGACAGGAGATGAAGGAAAGAACATTGTCCATTTTGTGTGTAGCATTTTCACGAAGAAAAATGAAGTCTGATGACAGTGTAATGATGAGAGATGAGAAGGCTTAACGTTGTATGATGCCAGTCATTTCCCAACTAATATGTAACTAAAACAGAGTCCCAAGAAGAACTTAAAAAATTGGTAGTGTTCACAGGGCAGAATAAATGGGTGAGCATAACAATTAAGGTTTGGGAGAAAAAAAAAATTAATTAGAGAACTTTTCTTATGAGGCATTTAAATAGGATTTGGAAACAGGCCAGGTCATTCGCAGCAGGGATGTTGCAGTGAATCTGTGGACGAGAAAAGAAAGTTCAGTAGCAGACACATTCGTATCTGGGAATTTAGACAGTTAACAAAGATGGTGTTTCAAACCTGGGGCCAAGGGATAATCTATTTAAGGTTTTGGGTGAAAACATTAGCCACTCGGCTGTCCGCCTCATGCTGTGTATAAACTGTCTGATGGAATGCACATTTTAAAAGTATTTGGGGTGAGGCTAGGGGAAGATATTTGGACTATATCTTCAATATAAGTTATAATCCTAGAGTGGAAGAGGCTTTTGTTTTTAAAGCAAAGCGTAAATACCAGACACTGTACAGAAGAACAGAGTTGAAACTAAAAACTGGGTGAGTAATGCAATGGACAATATTTACTGCAGTAAAAGTTCTCCTAGACCTGGAGGTCATCAGAGGGTCAGACCTGGCGATGGTCCAGGAGGCAAATGGTAGCAGAAACATGGACAGTGGTCATGGAGGGGCAGTCAACACCGGTGATATGCTTAGAGAGAAACACGTGAGCCTGGGATAAGTCACAGTGACCCAGCAGTAGGAATGAAGCCTGTGGGAAAATGTGCTTTTCAATTGTCAAGTGGAAGAGCAGGAGTTGCAACCCATGAGGAGATAGTGTAAGAATCCTGTGTCCTTTTAACCCAGAGATTGCATTATGAGTATTTTCCTCTGGAAACATTTGCAGACTTGTTAAAAAGATGATAATTGCATCATTGTTTTGAATAGGAAGAAACTGGTGACTACGTGCTCATAGTAGGGGAGACTGGTGCACACGCACGCCTCCCTCTGCCCTAGGAGGTGAGCACATCAATACCTGTGCCATTTTACAGGTAAAGAAACTGAGGCACTCTGTGAGTTCCGATGCTCCAGCTGGACTTCAGACTCATTCTGCTCATGAGCCTGGCTGTGTCAACCCTCCATGTACTTTAAAAATGTGTATGTGTATTGGGGATCTGGGAAGATTCTTCATAGCTTCTCATTCAAGCCAGGGACCTTGAGACAGAAAGGGGGCATTGTCAGGACCAGCTTGCAACAAGCAGGTGTGAGCCGTGGCTGTCCCAGATGAGTTGGGGCCACTGATAACCTGTTGTACGGTCAAGTGTGTCATATTATGTGATCCAGAGTGAGTGCGTTTTATAAACACGGATTAGAAAATGTCTGGCAAAGATTCAAAGGAGGTAGAGTGATGCCCCAGCCGTGTGAGAGGGGAGGCTCTGTGTGCTGCCCATGGGCAGTGGCGAGAGTGTCCAGCACCCTGGGTGTTGCAGAGCCAGAGTGGGAACACTTCTGTGAGGGGCCGCAGATGCAGTGTAACCAGAATTTCTGCAGTAGGTCTCCGGGAGTAGATCAGTGGTAAGGATTTATTAGACAGAAAGGAATACAGAAGAGGCAAAAGCACTAGAGCTTCTGGCAGAGGGGAAGAGCCAAGTGAGAGGTCTCCAAGTGGGTCCTTGTCTAGGGGTATAAGATCTTGAGAATGACATTTGGCTCTGTAGATGGATAGATTGGTAGACGGGTACACTTTTTCAATGTTAATGAAATTGACAATGAATGAACGTAGTCCCTCCAGTTAGGGGCAAAAAAAGTCAGATGTGTTCCTTTCACCTAGGAAAGCTGGGTCCCCTGTCCAGCATTGAATGGGGGAGCCCTGTATTAGCGGGACACTTCTTTGGCCTTACACACCCTGTTTCTCCTGCCAAGAACTCGGCCCCATCCCCACATGCCCCAGCACCATCCTCCTTATCTGCTGGGATGTCTTTGGGTCCTGGAAGAACAACCCTGTCTTCCACACTCACTGCAGCTCACCCTCTAACTCAGCCAGAACACACTGATGACTTCTGGCCTCCTTGGGCCACTGAGCCCAGTATTCACCCCACCACACTTTTCATGGTGTGTAGTGAGTGTTGGCTGGCTGGAGTGTGTCCCAGCGGGCTGGCTGAGCCGGGGCCCCAGCCCACCAGGCAAGGGCAGCGTCCAGGGGGAAGGGGGAGTCCCTTGGTCAGCTCTGTGAGGCTTCCCATGTTGTTTGAAGAAGAGAGAGAGGTGGCCCAGACCACCAGGGAGGAAGATTATTTTGTTGACAAGTTGATTAGAAACAAGGAAGTCTTGGAGACAGAGACAAATGAACATTCCCTGCAGGTGTCCAGGCAGGAGGTGCAGAATATTCCCTGCAGGTGCCTGTGTGAAGACCTGGCTGGAGGACACTCTCCCAGGCATCCGACGTAATTTTCTGAATGTAGATTTTGTTCAACCCCATTTCCCCTCTTTCTATTTATTAAATCCTTTCTCAGCATAAAGAAAACAATTAATATTTAAGGTGATGGATATTCCAATTGCCCTGATTCGATCTGTACCTGTTGTGTAAATGTATCAAAGTTTGTACCCCCCAAATATGTATTTCTGTTATGTATCAATAAAAAACTTTTCCTAATACATTTCCAGCTTTCACATCTCCAAATTTACAGTTGTAGCACACCAGATATTTATTTTTTAGAAATACCTAGTCAATGAGAGAAGGAATGGCCCTGAAGTGGCTGCTCTAGCCAGGCCTTGTCCCCTGGCTCTGCATCTGGGGTAGAAAGGTGAAGTTATGAATGCTCTGATTCACTCAACAGATACTACGGAATGCCTGCTGAACGCATCAGAGATTTCTATTTGCCTCAACAATATTGGATAAGTGAACACCACCCACAAGTAATTTTTGTGAGTTCGGATGGTACTGCCTTCATTTTTTAAAAAAGTTAGCAATCCCTTCACTTCTGACACAGGCGGATGCAAGAATATTGTGCTCAAAGTTATATTTAATGGCACTGACATTTGAGAACAGCCCATGTGCATTTCTTTAGGCGCTGTCCTTATGTTGTTCGATGTAGGACCGTGGATGGCCACGTGGCGTGGAGGGGGATGGGTGGGGCTTGGCTGGACAGAGAGGTCCCTGGCCACCTCCTGGGGTCAGCTGGTCTGGTATGGGAGGAGGCTGCCGCACAGGGAGAGACCTCCACCTTGGCCCAGGAAGGCCAAATTAGAGCTCCTATCTTTGAAAATTACCTGTCAGGGCTGTTGTTAAAATTAATTTAAATAAGACATGTCATTAGAAAAGAGTATTCCCCATGCTGAGCACATGCTAGACTTCTAACCCCTTTTTCCGTTTTCCTTGACAAATGTGAAAAACCCACCTCTCCTTCTATGTTATGCCATCCTTTCTATTTTATTGAGATGTATGGCTGTCCAAGAGTGGTGGCTGACACCTGTAATCCCAGCACTCGGGGAGGCCAAGGTGGGTGGCTTGCCTAAGCTCAGGAGTTGGAGACCAGCCTGAGCCAGAGCGAGACGTTGACTCTACAGAAAACAGTTAGTTGGGCATTGTGGTGGGCACTTGTAGTCTGAGCTCCTTGGGATACCAAGGCAGGAGGATCACTTGAACCCAAGAGACGGAGGTTGTTATGAGCTATGATGATGCCACAGCATTGAACCCCACGTGATTGACTGAGACTTTGTCTCAAAGGAAGAAAAGATATATGGCTAATCATTCCTGGGTAAACGGATGTAACACTCAGGGAACTGGAAGTGCGGACACCGAGAGAGCACTGGTCATCCTGGGGACCAAGCTGTGGCCTCTCTCGTAGTTGTGACCATGAAGTTCACTTTGGGAGGGAATCCTAGGTAGGGATGGGGGTGATGAGAATTGGGGGAGAGTCATGGAGTCGATATAAATCCGTCAGGTGGCTTGTCAGAGAGGCTTTCCGTCTGGAAACTCAGCGTGCACTCTATGAGCCCAGGGCGTTTGCCCTGCCAATATTTTGTCTTCTTTATTGAGATCCTTTTACAAAGTTTCAACTGAAAAAAGGAATTATTAATACACTTCTGTTTGAAGGCAAGAGGGGAGAGACAAAGGCTCTCTCAGGCACAGTTGGCGGAGTGATGGATCCCTCTTCCCTGTGAGTAAGTCCAGGATCCTTGAACACGTTAATATGTTAATAATGTTAATATATTAACATCCCCAGTCTAGTGATTTCTCCTCCCACCGACTGCCTCCCAGGAACATTCAGAAACTTAGACACAGATCCATGCTACCTTGTAGTTTTAGTAGCAAAAAAGCAGAAACAAACTTAATGTCCAATGAGTAATGTACACTCTAACTTCTTACATAAACGTAATAATTAGTGTCTTCAAAACTATTTCCTGATGGGGGGATGGCTGTATAATGTTAAGATAAAAAGTGTGATGTGAAATTGTATGAGCAGAATGATCCCCCAGTTTTTAGTGTGTGTGTCTCTATATGTATCCATATAAATCCATATATTACATACACTGCAAAAACTCAAAATACATACACTCCACAGTTGACCACCTCCCTACATCGACCGCTTCTGACTTCCATGGTTTGGACACGCACTATGTGTACACTGTCAGGATGGTGGGCCTAGGCCTTGTCCGTATGTTGACCAGTTTGGTACAGTCCCTTGGGCAGTCAGCTTGCTGAGTCTCTACTGTGTTGATACTTCCACCTGGATAGATCACAGGGATCCCATGTTTTATTCTGTGTAGCTCTTTATTATTTTTCGATTTTCCCCCTTCCTCTCCTGCAGCCACACAGTAATTAAGCACATACACACCAGCAGGTGCATGAGAACTGACTGGACGCATCTCTTTTCATTGGTCTGCACAGTTCATCTTTAAGTTTTTATCTTGATGAAAATGTAATAGAGCCTCTGTATGTTGACCGCCCAAGGGATTGGAACAAACTGGTCAACATAAGGAATAAGGCCTAGGCCTACCATCCTGACAGTGTACACATGATGCATGTCCAGTCTGTAAAAATTAGGTCAGCTTAAGGAAGTGGCCAGTGAGGGGAGGTGGTCAACATAAGGAACTAGGCCTACTGTGCTGATACGTACATGCATGTGGTGCGTGTCCAGTCTGTGAAAATTAGGTCACCTTAAGGAGGTGGCCAGTGTGGGGAGGTGGTCAACATAAGGAACTAGGCCTACTGTGCTGATACGTACATGCATGTGGTGCGTGTCCAGTCTGTGAAAATTAGGTCACCTTAAGGAGGTGGCCAGTGTGGGGAGGTGGTCATCTATGGAGGTTCTGCTGTATTTTGAAACAAAACCCAGCTTGTTGCATTCATTTCAGTGGTTGATTTTGTGATCCTTTTTTTTTTTTTTTTTGCAGTTTTTTGGCCGGGGCTGAGTTTGAACCCACCACCTCTAGCATATGGGACCGGCGCCCTACCCTTTTGAGCCATAGGTGCCAACTCCCATTTTGTGATCCTTTTATTTTCCCTATTCAGTCCTATTGCTCGGCAAATTCTTCTTTCCCTTTGCTGGAAGGTCATCCCTGCCTCAAGTTCTCAGCCTTTTGAAGTGAGGCAGCAGAATCACATGGACAGGGATGGCTTCTCTAGTCAGCTGTCCACAAACACATCAGAAAGGGGGGCACGTTCCTGGGGCTCAGCTGTGTTCCCAGGGCAGATGTGGAGGGCTTCTCTCATTGTCTGGGGGTGAGACGGCACCTTTGGAGGGCAGCGATGTTGCTGGAGGCCTGGTGGTGACACAGGAGGCTGAGAGAGAAAACCAAGAAGGTTAAACCCAAAGAGAATTTGCGTTTCTCCGATGATTAAGGATGACCAGCATTTTTTTGTGTGTCTGTAGGCCATGTGCCTGTCTTCTTCAGAGAAGTTTCTATTCAAATCTCTTGCTCGTAATGAGGTGGGATCACTTGTTCTTTTCTTGTTAATACTTTTGAGTTCTCTGTGGATTCTGGTTCTCAAATCTTTGTCACAGACATAATCTTCAAATATCTTCTCCCATTATGAGGGCTGCCTGCTTGCTTTATTTACTGTGTTCTTGGCTGTGCAGAAGCTTTTTAGTTTGATCAGATCCCAGTAATGTATTTTTGGTGTTGCTTCAATTGCCCAGGGGGGTCCTCCTCATAAAGTATTCTCCCAGGCTGATTTCTTCAAGAGTTTCCCCTGAACTCTCTTCAATGTGTAATCACCCACACTTCCATATGAGTGCTGTAACTCCACTATAGCCCAAGATGAAGGGGGAAGAGACGGGGGAGGAGGGGGGGAGTATTGGTGGAGGGAGGGTAATTGGTGCGACCACACCTATGGTGCATTTTACAAGGGTACATGTCAAATCTATTAAGTGTAGAGTATAAATCTCGTAACACAATAATTAAGAAAGAATGTGCATTAAAAGAATGTGTTAACCAGTTTGTTGTAAGTACTTCAAACTGTGTATAAAACCAGCAAGCACATTGTATCCCATAAGTGCATTAGTATACACAGCTATGATTTAATAATAATAATAATAAAAACCAAAGGGAAAAGTTGTGCCTGGCCAGTTGCCCTCTTTGTTGGAAAATGCATTCTTTGCAGACCTAACCTGGAAAGTGCTGGGGACTGCGTTTCAGAGTGTTCCCCTCCAGCCGGCATCTTCCAGCCTCCTGGCCCCATCCCAGCCTGGGCTTGCTGTGGTTCCTTATTGATTCATTCAGGACATGCTCCTGACCTGGCAGTCCTCTCACAAGGACCCCCTCCTGTGAGGCTGGTGTGGAAACACATGCTGGGGAATCACTTGGTGTTAGGTCCCAAAGCTGCCCTGTGGCCCTGACTGTAGCCCTGCAGTGCCCCAGCACCGGAGCACGACTGATGGCCCTGCCCTGAGGAAGTGTTCTTCCTTCCTGACCCCCGGGTCTCCACCAAGCAGAGAGGTGGCCGCAGAATGACACGGCCGATCTGCTTTTATCCAACTCCAGATGGAAGTTGGCTGATGGGAACATTTAGCTAATAATTTCAGAAAGAGCACTCCTCAAGACAACAATTTCTGTCATGTTTTATTATTTCCTGGCCTACAAACTGTTGTGTTGGGTAAAGGAAATTCTGTTTACTTCAGGTTAAAACAAAGCATAAATTATGTCTCATAATTTTACCAGGTTATTGAGTAGTGTGTTTCTTATCTGCTTTGTGCCAAGGGGAAATGACTTTATGTAATTCTACTGCCTTATGTAAGCAGCACATTTGTAAAATATAATTTACCCTTCATTTTTATTGTGGTAAAATTTACCATTGACTATTATTTTCTGTGGTATTGCATACATTTCTCATGTCACGCAGCCATCACCACCACGCCTCTCTGTAACTCTTTTCATCGTGTAAGACTGAACTTTCTACCCATTAAACACTGACTCCACGTTGTCCC
>NW_003852565.1:2094289-2100042 GCF_000181295.1 Otolemur garnettii
CTGACTCCACGTTGTCCCCTCTGACTCCACGTTGTCCCCTCTGACTCCACGTTGTCCCCTCTGACTCCACGTTGTCCCCCTCCATGTTGTCCCCTCCCCCAGCCCCTGGAGACCATTCTGCTTCTCCTCTCTCTGATTTTGATTACTCTGGACACCTCATTTAAATGGACTCACACAGTATTTGCCTTTTTATGACTGGCTGGAAATCACTCAGCATAATGCCCTTCAGTTTCATCCACATTGTAACATATGATGTCAGGGCTCCAAAGAAGAGCTTTTTAAGGAATAATAAATATTCCATGATATGGAGATGCCGCATTTTATTTATCCATTCATGTGTCAATGGGCACTTGGGTTAATTGCACACTTTAGCCACTATCCATAATGCTGCTGTTCTATTTTAAGTAGGATTAATTTCTGAATTTTCTTTTCAGATTGTTCATTGGTAGTGTATAAAAATGCAACTGATTTTTTTGTGGTGACTTTGTATCCTGTTGAATTTATTTATTAGTTCTGTGTGTGTTGTGTGTGTGTGGGTGTGTAGTCTTTAGAGTTTTCTGTATAGAAGATAATATCAGCTGTGACTAGAGATAATTTTACTTCTTCCTTCCCAATTTGGATACCTTTTATTTCTTTTTCTTGCTTAATTGCTTTGGCAAGAACTTCTAGTACTATGTTGAACAGATGTGATGAACGTGGGTATCTCTGAATGCCCCTGACCTCTGAGGAAAACCTTTCAGTCTCTCATCATTGTGTGCGGTACTCACTGTGGGGTTTTCTTACATGGCTTTTATTATTAGTTAGCTTCCATTTTTTAAGGTTCTTCAAACATGACAAGTATTTGTGTTAATGAGCAATTTGTGTTAATGAGCAATTACTTTGGAAATTAGACTATAGAAAGAAGTATAATTCAGGGATGTGACGTGTCTGCCTGTTTATCTGGCTGTCTGCCTGTCTGTTCATCCTCCGTGTGGCAGCGGTGGAGCTATCAGAAATTGTTTTTATCGTGTAACCTATTTGAATTTTATGTTGATCTTTCACAGGGAAATGAATGTCTTCAGTACATGGATATCATTAATTCCTCATTTTAACCACATTCGTTTTGTTGAGGAGGTCGAGGTTATTTACTTACATTTTTAGAAGCACAGCTGAGTGGGGTGCAGGGCTGCCTCTCCCTGTGGAGGACTCTGCTGGGCAGGTCTTCACTGCTTGTTTACTGAATCTGCATATAAACTTCTTGCATCATGTCTAATATTATATGCAGGATAAAAATGCAGAGTGTGACAATGCAAATATGGGGAGGAAAATACCCTTGTCTCTTTCATTTCATTTATTTTTTGAGACAGAATAAAAAATGAAATGAAATTCAAGTTCAACACTCAGCCTTGTTAGCTAGTCCTGCCTTCTTGTGGTAAAATGAGTGATGTCACTGCCACCCTTGGTAGAGTGCCGAGGTGTCTGTCACAGCTCACAGCAACCTCAAACTCTTGGCTTCAAGCGATCCTCTTACCTCAGCCTCCCGAGTAGCTGGGACTACAGGTGCCCATCACAATGCCCAGCTAGTATTTCTATTTTTTAGTAGAGATGGGGTGTTATTCTTGCTCAGGCTACAGGTGTGAGCTGCCATGCTTGGTCAAGACCATTCTCTTAGGACCTCTGATCTCCTGATCTAGCCAAGTTTCCCAGGAGGTGCAGGTCCTGCTTGGGCTGCCTCATTTGTTTGCAAGTAGCACAGACCCTGCTTGCTGTGTGTCCCCATTCCTGGGGGGACACTCAGGACAACTCCCCTGAGTAAATGGGGGCAACTCCCCTGTTTAAACTCCAGGGTGAAGTTCAGGGAGTGGTGAAGATTCCAGAAGGTGTTACTCAACTCAGGAATGCCACAGAACATCCCTTTGGCTAGAACTGGGCACCATGAAAAGTACCTGTCTCACTGTTGGGGAGGATTCTTTTGAAAACATCAGTTGAAGTGCTCATTGTGGTGAGCAGTGCTTGTGTGTCTGCTAGTTTGTTTTTTATGTGAAGTTTATTATATTATTGTGTAGCAGTCTCCTTGATTGTTTTACTTAATGGATAACCTATGTCCTGCAAATTATCTCATTTTTAAAGTGGTAGAACTGTGAAATTAATGTCAGTCACAGACATAACCTTTCAATGAAAAAAGCATCATTGATTTGTTAAAATGATGAAGGGGTGTGGTAAGAGAGGTTGCCTCGTTCTTGTGAGTGCTGCTGACAGTGAAATAAGGCAGGACTAGCTAACGGGGCTGAGTGTTGACCTGAATTTCCTCGTGACTGCCTGAGCAGAGCCTGCAGAGGCTTCTAATGGAGGGTTGCCAGCTTCTCATGCCGAATTCCTTTGTTGCTTACAGCTCTCCATGCGGGAAGTATTCACTGTTGACAGTTTTATAGATGAGGAAACTTAAGTGGAGTGGAGTGAGAACTTTGTGCCAGCAGGAAGTAGAAGGAAGATTTAACCATGGACGTTTGGGTCCAACTCCTGCCTTTACCTTCCATATCACTCTACTTCTTTTTTTTTTTTTGGCCAGGGCTGGGTTTGAACCCACCACCTCCCGTGTATGGGGCCAGGCCTTACTCCTTTGAGCCACAGGCACCGCCCACACACTACCTCTTATCAGGTCATTCATAAATGCACAGGTGAAACCCAGAAGAGAATTTTAAAGAACTAAAATGACCTTAAAATATAAAGAAAAACACTGGTCTGTGAGGCTCAACCCCCGCCCTGCGGCGTGCACTCTGGTGGCTGTGGCACAGCTCCCTTCTCTCTGCAGGGCCGTGTTCGGGGCACCCACAGGGCTCTGCCAGGCTGTGCGTCTGCGCTGGGAAAGTGTTGCTGCATCCTACAAGTTTGATTGCCCCAGGTCTTCCTGGTCCCTGACTTCATGAGTATCAGGGTCTCAGGAAATGGGATACCACCAGGAGAGGAACAGTGAACTTTCTCAGCTTGAACTGACAAAGCACAGATTTGGGGGCCAGGCACAGTGGCTCACGCCTGCAGTCCTAGCACCCTGGGAGGCTGAGGCCGGGTGGATTGCCTGAGCTCACAGGTTTGAGACCAGCCTGAGCCAGAGCAATACCCTGCCTCTAAATAAAATAGCTGGCATGTGGCAGGTAACTGTAGTCCCAGCTACTTCAGAGGCTGAGGCAAGAGAATCACTTGAGCCCAAAAGTTTGATGTTGCTGTGAGCTGTGATGCCATGGTATTGTACGGAGGGTGACATAGTGAGACTCAGTCTCAAAAAAACAAACACAAAAACAAACAAACCAAAAAACCCAAAGCACATACTTGGTAGCTCCTCAGGAGTTCAGTATGTTTGAGAGCCAGGATTCTTGTGAACTTTCTTCATGTATCTTAGTGTCCTTATGTAAGTCCGGAGGCAAACCTCCTGCCTGATACGGCCAGGCCATTGTGTGTTCGTGTCCTTATGTAAGTCCGGAGGCAACCCTCCTGCCTGATACGGCCAGGCCATTGTGTGTTCACCACTCAGTGGGCACCTCCCGCGTCCCAGGCCTCGTCCCACGTACTGAGGGTTCCTAGGGGGCACAGTGGAGCCTCTGCAGGGCTGGGGCTGACCCTGTGCAGAGCTGGGTGGCCTCAGTGTGCTGGTAAAGCCCGTGCGCGCTCTGCTGGTGACGTCGCAGGAAATGCAGGGCTGCCGGTGACCGGGGAGGGCCCTTGCTGCAGGGGCAGATTTGAGCAGGGTCCTACAGGAAGGGAGGGGCTGAGCCCTGCGGCCCCCTGGAGGAAGTGGGCTTAGGGGACAGGGAACAGAAGCGGGGAAACTTTCCACTCTGAGAAAGGGAAGCTTGACCTGACCTGGCTTGGGGGGTTATAGGGAGAAGTGAGATTTTTGAGAATGTGGAAAGTTCCTCTACTTCCACAGGGCATGCTGGAGCCTGGTCCTTGGAGGACTTAGACACACCTGGAGTGCCCTGATGGCTTCTTCTGCAGGGTCTGTGAACAGAGGCTGCAGGTCGTCACTGACCTGTGTCCAGCACCATGTGTGAGGACGGTGTGGCCATGGCAGCTGCTGAGTGGATCAAGGCATGTGTCATAGTCCTCCCTGGCCTCCTGAGGTCTGTGTGTTGCCCAGGGGGGCTGTGGCAGAGAGAGCTGGGCAGGGCTGCAAGATTGAGGGTGCCTCCATGTCCCTTCTGGACCACGTGGAGGCAGGGTCCTCCATGTCCCTTCTGGGACCACACGTGCCTTGTGGTGTCCAGGCAGAGCAGTCTGAACAGACCATACAGCTGAGACCACTGAGAATTCGGAGCCCCCAGCCCCTGGCCCAGACCTCATTCCCTCAGCAGGATCAGCAGATGCTGTCTTGGAGAGACCAGGTGAGAGCCGGTGAGGCCCGAGTGACTAGAGGGTCCACGTACCTGTCTGGCGGGTAGACTTACTTGACTCAGGGGTGTTTCTGCGATACCGAAAGGTGGATGGTTTGAGGAAAAATCTCATCAGGAAGCTCCATTCTCACTGCACCTTGGAGTGTTGTGAGCAGGTTTGTGTGACCATATGCATTCAGCTTGCTTAACACAAAGCCTCTCTGTGTAAGGCCAGCGGCTGGTGTTCAGGCCAATACATCTGGAGAGGACCAGAGGAATTTGGGGGAACAGCACACAAATGAAAAGGAAGATTCCTTGGAAGTGAAAGACTGGGTACCCTAGAGCAAAGGTGTAATGAGAGTTGATATAATTTAGCAGCGACTGTCAAAGGCCAACACCCTCAGCAGCATTTTGGAAAGGCCACTTCTGTGTCTCTCCTTCATGGTGGCCTGTGTGGACAGTGCGTGCAGTCTGGCCTGCTCTAGAACCATCAGGAGAGATGAGCCCCTCCTGCCCACGGCCCAGGAAGACCCTGTGAGTGAGCTGGAGGGGAGACAGTCCCGAGGCAGGTGCTGAAGGCCGCAGAGGCTCCATGTGCATGGGAGACGGCATGGGTGGCGGGGACCACCCTGCCCCTGCTGCCCTTGACCAGTGCTGTGACTTAGGGAAGAGGCAACTTGGATGGTGTCTGTATTTCTCACTGACTGATGCAGTTCTCGGCCTAAGCTGATAAAGCAAGATTGTAAAAGCCATTTGCAAGGCATCCTCTGCTTTTCCCTGGGAACAGCGTCCCTCCTTCTTATTTAAATGTCGTTATACCTTTAGATCCAATGTAGAGAATCAATGTATATAACTTCGAGAAACAGTAACCATTCTACTCAACTCTTACACGCCAGTTGTATAAACATGATATTTGAATTTCTCACGGGGAGTTGTGTTAGAATTTCTGAAAACTATGTGTATTCTAACTTTGAGAAAATAAGTAAGTATGTTAGGTAATGAGGCAGGTATTCATTGTCCAAGGAGTGATAGACAAAGAGTCAGGAAGACTGGAATGAACCCATGATGGTGGGTTAGAATCAGGCCCGCTGGTGAGGGCGCAGTGGCTCCTAATATACCCTCAGAGAGAGGCAGAGAGATGGACATAGCTGTGGGTTAGAATCAGGCCCGCTGGTGAGGACACAGTGGCTCATAATATACACGCAGAGAGAGGCAGAGAGATGGACGTGGCTGTGGGTTAGAATCAGTCCTGCTGGTGTGGACACAGTGGCTTTATAATATACACGCAGAGAGAGGCAGAGAGATGGACATAGCTGTGGGTTAGAATCAGGCCTGCTGGTGTGGACACAGTGGCTTTATAATATACCTGCAGAGAGAGGCAGAGAGATGGACGTGGCTGTGTGTTAG
>NW_003852565.1:2101157-2122104 GCF_000181295.1 Otolemur garnettii
TTTATAATATACCTGCAGAGAGAGGCAGAGAGATGGACGTGGCTGTGTGTTAGAATCAGGCCTGCTGGTGTGGACACAGTGGCTTTATAATATACCTGCAGAGAGAGGCAGAGAGATGGACGTGGCTGTGGGTTAGAATCAGGCCCGCTGGTGTGGACACAGCTGTGTGTGCAGGTTGGATGTCCAGCTCTGTCCACTGACATCACAGCATGACCAGCTTCCATATCTCGGATCCTACACACCCTTCAGTAAATTGAACCAGGGCTCCTTGGAGTAATGGCTGGTTTTAGGGCTGGAGCCTGGCACATCCTTTGGTACCATAAGTAAGGGAATGCTGGAAAATGCTGGGCATCTATTGAAATAACCTACGACCTAAGTTGAAGGGTCTCCCAGTGGTCAAATATGGGGCAATCTGAGCACCAGGACAATGGCAGTGTTTTGGACCATAATCTGTGGAATAAGTAACATGTAAAATAAGGTATTCCTGAATCCAGATTGGAATAAATAATTGAAGAAATGAACACCACACAAGTAAACACTGAAGGGAGGAAGGACCTCTCTTTCTTACAGTAGAGGACAGTGGAAATAGATAATCACCATTTGACAGGATAATAATAATTGTCTCAGGCCAGAGCGACTAGCACACACTCAGTCAGCGTGTGTAAGTTTGCTGAGAAACACAATACAATTATTTGCACAGTTTCAAAGTATCTCCCCCCAGATCCTTCTTAATAGGAAAAAGAAATAAAGTATTCTAACTTTCCAGTATGGAAACCTGTAAGATCTCCATCGGCTTAACCAAGTGGCAGAAGTTAACTGGGCTGGTCGTGCCGCAAGAGGCCTCATGTGCCTCCTGGTACAGTTCTGGGAAGGGCACAGAATCGCTTTTGTGATGTACTTGCCAAAAATGCATAATATTGGATGAACCTAAATCGCAGACATTCCGCCAGATACTCCGTAGATGTGTCGAGAGCAGGGCAGACAAAGACTGAGGCCGTGCTGGGGATTCCACGGGACTGCTCAGTGCAGGAGTATATGAGGCATAATTGAATTTTGGGTTTAGACTTGGGTCTCATCCCTAAGAGATGTTATTGTTTATATGCAAATATTTCAAAACCCCGAATCTGAAACACTTCAGTGCCAAACATTTCTGAGAAGGGCTAATCCACCTGCACTAGATGTGCAAAAAGTTTGTAAGTTTGAAATCCTTTTAAAATGGAGAATTAAAAATAATAGACATTGGAAGGCACTCACCTATCTGTGGGCATTATTCCCAGTTACTCGCTGTGTGCTGGAGCCTCAGCTCTTCTTTTGTTCTGGAGTCCAGCCTTTATCTGAACACCTTACACAGCATAATGGAAAGACAGCTGAAGTTATAACTGCTGAGAACCTTCCCAGGAAAATATTTGATGAGTTGAAAGCCCTCGCAGGCCAATGAGAATCCGGGCTTTTCTGTGTGTATTTGAGGGACTGAGGGACCTTTTTCTAAGAATCAGTTCATTCTGCAGATTTCCGTCCAGTGTTCTGGCCCGGCAGGAGTCACCATGAGAGGCAGGGATGGTAGGAAGGTGGAGGGGGGGTCTGTCTGTAAGGAGGTTACACCATCCCTCCCAACTTCTGAACGACGTGCTGTGCTACGTGTGTGGTGGACTGTGACGGCCCAGGAGAGAGGGGCCACTGCCACTGTTAGATTCATTTTGCAGGAGAAGAGAAGGGTTTCAGAGCAAGTGACAGCAGAAAGATGGGCAGAATGTTCACCGACAGAAGTGTGTTCTGGGTGAAGAACTCTGTGTAAGTAAAGACAAATGAATACGAAACGGGGAAAACTTGGCTTGTGGGTCAGATGTCCAGGAGGACAGAGTGACGTACACATGGACTGTGGCAGCTGGTGATGTGTGCAGAAAACCCACACACAGTGAGTGCTCCAGATGGTGAGATGCCCTGCTCAGGCATTTGCTCGTTCCTCGGGGCTAACTAGGTGCCATTCTTATTTTCAACATTCTTTTTTGTTTAAGACAGAGTCTCACTCTGTGACCTGGGTAGAATGCCACAGTGTCATCATAGCTCACAGCAACCTCAAACTCTTGGGCTCAAGTGAGCCTCTTGCCTCAGCCTATAGCTGGGACTATAGGTACCTGCCACAACACCTGGCTAGTTTTTCTATTTTTAGTAGAGACAGAGTTTTGCTCTTGCTCAGGCTGGGCTTGAGCTCCTGAGCTCAGGTGATCCACCTGCCTTGGCCTCCCAGAGTGCTGGGATGACAGGGGTGAGCCACTGCACCTGGCTCTAATAGTCTTTCTTCTGGAAAAAGAATTCAGGGAATACTGGCATAGTTGTTCTGTATCGGGTGTTTGGTCCATTTCTTTTTTTTGTCAAAAATCAGTGGAGCATCAGGAATCATGGGCACTGGTCTGCTTCTGAGCAGGCAGAGAGAGATGGTAAGCTGTGACAGTGTGCTCCTTACATTCCTGCTGACTTACCATCATTTTCCTTTAAATCTCAAAGGTTTCCCAAGGCAGGGAGATTGCTTAATGCCTGGAGTTTGAGAGCAGACTGAGAGAGAGACCCCATCTCTACAAAAAATAGAAAAATTGGCCTGACATGATGCTGGGCACCTGTAGTTCCAGCTGCTTGGGAGGCTGAGGCAGGAGGATGGCTTGCACCTGCAAGTTTGAGGTTGCTGTGAGCTGTGATGATTCCACTGCACTCTAGCCAGGGAGACAGAGTGAGACCGTATCTCAAGAAAGAAAAAAAATATTAAAGTTTTCCACCCAATGCGGTCAGTGAACTAGAACTCCTAGAAGAATTCACAGGGACAGTGGCAATAATGAATGAGGCCCGTTGTGTGTCCACATATGTGGTACACATATGTGTATCCATATGTGGATATTCATGGTGCATGTCCCCCGGATGCCTGCTCAGCCCTGTCTGCATGCATAGGCACATTCTATCTTTGTATGTGTGGAGATAATTATTTGCTTAAATTAAACATGAGTAGCTCATTCTTTGCAAAATTATAGCTGACAAATGCCAAAATGTGGGACTTCTTAGTGTGAAAATAGCTACCCTAGGTAGGGGTTATAGTCTAAGTTCTGTACTTATCAGGACGTAGAATTAGGAAAAATGGCTCCAGCAAGGCAGAATCCAACATTCAAGAGATTCACATTACTTGAACATAGGAAAAGTTATAAGACACATATAACTTGTTCAGACCACCCATAGTTCTATATTGTGACCTTCTAAAGACTGTTAATGATGAATTAGTTCAACAGATTTCTTTCGCAGATTGAATAGGATTCTCCTGATTTTTTTTTTCTCTGATTTGCGTAAATGTCAAGACTTCCACCTCCTCTTACCCTCTTCTGCTTATCATGATTACAGACTGTAGAATCTTCTCAAGGGAAGTTCAGGGGCCCGTTTTGAGCCACATTTTGGAAGCTAACCTTAAATGTCTTAAGGTTGAGAGCTTTTGTATTATTATTAAAATAAAGTCCCTCTTCTGGCACATGAGTAGGAAGCTGATCTGTCCCTGAGACAGTGCGGTGGGCAAAGGCACTCATAATACCAGCTTCATAGAGACACCTGATGGGGGGGTCTACTTGGGGCGCCCAGAATTGGGATCAGAGGTACACCCTTTGGACCCAGCAACTCATTTGAATGAGTAGAGAGAGCATGATAGGAGGTCGGAAGACCCTGATTGCTATGACGTTTCTCCGGCTCTTCATAGAATTCCTGATGAATAACTTTGCCTTGGGCCTTAGTTTCCTCATCTATAAAATCAAAAGTGTTGTTAAGAAGATGAGGCAGTTGCCAACCTTGAAACCCCATCAAATTACGAGGGCTGAATATTGATGTAAAGTTCAGTGAATAAACTGCCTTAGAGTTTCCCCCGTCAAATCCCATCATGAAGAAGAAGGTAAGGTCAGAGGTCAGTTTTGGCAGCCACAGCACACCCAGCGGTCTACTTGCAACCAGAGTGCGTGTCTTGCCAAGAACCTAAGCAGGACAGGGCAGCAGAAGGCTTTAGTGTCTGTGTCCTCACATTCCCTCTGTCCCAGACAAGCAATCTAGACAGGAATCCAGACGTCGTCCTTAAATTTCACAGTGCGTGCTGTGGCGCTCAGGTTTGCACGTTGATAAATAGCTCTGTAGTCCTAAAACCACCTTAAAATGGATCCCAATCCCCTGGCCCAGTTGCACCCAGTCTATGGGGTGGGACCTGAGCCTGTGTAAAGGCTCTGCTGGTTCCTGCCAATGAGCCACCCTTATCGAGGTGCCTGCTCCAGAAGGAGAAAAATCTGAGCACAGGGAGAAGGAGCAGCTGCAGGTAGGTGAGGTGGAGTCGGGAAGGTGCGTCGCCTGGCCTGCGTTTGCTGGGGCTCGCTAAAAATTAGACTGCATCCCAATTTAAGGAAGGTACAACTTTTTTCCTGTTAATATGAGTAGATGGAAAACTAAGCTTGAGGCAGAGGTAGAGTTAGAAAAATACCTTGTCACCGTACCGGGAACCACTGCTACGGGCCACAGTCTCTCTTGAGCGTTTGTAGATGTGCTGCTGAGTCCGTCAGGAGTGTGGGTGGCCCAGGCAGTCTTCCAGCTCAGCTCCTCCTCTGCATTCCTGCCGAGTCTGGGGTCATCTGATGTGAGGCGCCCCACAGGGAGTATAGCAGGCTCTTTCCGCCAGGTCAGGAGTGTAGGGGTGAACAGATAATTCTCTTTCTCCCTTTCATAGTTCTTTGCTTAGACAGAGCCTGTAGCAATTAGACAGATTAGTAAGAGAAAAATACACAGCAATTGAATGGTGTGTATACCCAGGGGATAACCCAGAGAAATCAGAGCGTCTCAGAGAGGTGGCTTGGAACTCAGGCTGAAATAGCGTCCTCTGCTGGAAGGGAGAAGGATGGGCCTGGGGAGCTCAGTCTTGGGAGGTGACCAGGAAGAGCCAGAGTGAGGTTTATGTAGATTCATCCCTGGTGATTTAGTGTTATCTCTCTGCTTCTGGTACAGAGGAGGAGACACATTTATATAAATGGAGATTTCCCTTCGAGATATGTTTCCCTTATAAAAAAGTTACTCCTGTGTCGGCAGTCTCTCTAACCAGCTCAGAATAATCCTGGCACCAGGGAGGCATATTTGGGGTGCACATTCTGATAGGCTGTGGAAGGTTCAGCTTCTGTGTTCTGCAGCCAGAGCACCCACATATTTAACATTTGGAATGTTGGGTGTTCTGCCCATCACCTCCCTTGAAGGATCCTGTTCCCGTCCACATTTGAGAGCTTTATTTGACTCGAGATTGAAGTTCTTTTAATGCTTTCTGGTAAAACAAAGTAAATAGAATCATCAGGACAGGACGATTCTCTGTATTTATAGCTCCCGGGTTGCGGAATTTAGGCTTTATCGTTAATTCACCAATTTTTCCTTCAACTTCTATTTCAGTTTTAAGGGCTCTTTCTTCCTTTTGAAGTAACTGGAAAATCCTCAGGACTGTGTGTAAAGAAGGTTTAAAAAGAAATAATGTAGCAACTTATGAATTTGGAGAAGTCTCAGTATTCCCAAGAGAAAATACTGGTGGTTTCAGGAAGATCTGTTGCCTTTTGGTGGGAAGAGGGGAGGAGATTGGTCAGTCGCCAGTTTTAAAAAATATCACTCTTGAGGTTTCTGAAATGACGCCCGCTTGCCCCGGTCCCTCTTCCTCCATGCGGCACCTCTGAAGAACCATCACGTGGGCATTTTGGACCCTAGATTCACTGTGCTCCGTGATTGAAGCAGTGACCGGGCAGCAAGGAGGACAGTGACCAAACGCAGCAGCTGGTCCAGGCAACGGGGAGCACAGATTCTGAGGAGCAGTCAGGTTTGGGAATGGCCAGCTTTGGTTATGATGTCAGCTATCGGGGGTTTAAGTTTTGGATTTAACCTTTTCCCTTTCCTGTCTGCATACCCTGATTTCTTGAGCAGGTTTGTGGAGTTGTAATCAAGGCTGACCCTCCGTTGAGTGGCTGTGTCCAGCTGATAACCTGACATTTGTCGTGACAGAAGCAGTCAGTGTGGAGCAGTGAGGCACAACAGAGTCAGTGGTCACAGCTGGAGGCGTTTGAAAACACCGTGTGTGATGGTGATAAGTGTCTGTTAAGTGTTGTTGTCAGTCATTCCCAGCTGAATATTTAAAACTTAGCTTTTACACAGGGATGCTGCAGAATTGAATACATGAAAGTGTGAGTAAAATGTGAATATCAACAATTTTAGTGGAGCGGCAGTCGTTGGAGTTGCTGTGCCATGGATTTTCATATAATGATTTTATGCCTGATTTGAAGTGTGAAATTGAAACCAAGAACATTCAGTTTGTGGGGTGCTGATCGGAGTTCTTGGAGGCAAAGATGCACCCATCAGTGTGTGTGAGGCTTCCAGAGCAGCCCACACCACACAGGGATGGTCCTTCCTCTGTGGCGCTGACCCTTGGGGGCCCTGTGAGCCTTAGTCTGCGTGGAATGCTTCCGCTGGGCTGAGGGTGTATTTTCCTGTTGCCCTCTGAAGAGTCCACTGACAGGAGGCAGGTTAATAGGAGAAGAGGCAGATGGATTTATTTGGTTATAGCCTTGCCTGATGTGGGAGCCTTCAGATTTGAGGCACACAGATACAGGGTCACTATCCATTTTTATGCTTAATCTCCACCAAGGATGGGCAGCCATATAACAATGTGAACAGACAAAAACGGTATGCTGTGGTGTTAGTGGAATGAAGTGGGGAAGCCCCACAAGGCCTGCCTGTGGAGAGTCTTCTCTGGGCGTGCATCCCTTCCTGCTGGGTATGGGGCAGGGTCCTCCCTGGAACGGCACTTTCATGACTTAGAATTGATGAGGTTGGTCAGATCCTTTTCTTATGGCCAGTTTTTACATGGAAAAGTTGGGGGTGTGGAGTTAGAGTAATATTTGTAGGTTTCATGGCTGGCTTTGCGTAAAAAGGTTCTGGTTTCTGTGACCCTCCTTGGGGAAGAAGGGTTCTAGTTTCTCAGGAGAGATGAAAGGCCAGAAACAGGGGGGCAGGGCAAGGTCAGAGAGGAACTTTTGCACCTGAAGCTGCTTCAGATGCCTTTGTTGTTTGAGCCCTAACACTGACCTGCGGAACAAAGGCCAGGAGCTCACTGTGTGTCTGTGCAGACAGCGGGAATCATCTTGATTAAGAATGTGTGTGTGAGCCTGCCCAGAGCTCGGTGTGCCTGGCAGGCTGCTTGTAGGAAGGCCCACTTGACAGGTGGGTGTTAACACCCAGAGGGGATGGACCAATGGGCCTGGTGGTGGAGAATGGAGAGGATGTCTCATCTCAGCACACAGCAAGCATGTCCATGTCCTCAGCAGAAAGCTGGCACCATGGCACAGGGCTGGAGGGGTTGTGTGGAAGAGGCCGGTGGAAGACAAGGGGGTCAGCTCCTATCACAGTGGGCTTGTGAGCTGAGCCCAGCAGGACCACCATGTTCCTCAGTGTGGGTGCCCTGAGGCAGAGCTTCAGGAGGAACAGGATGAAGCTGGCATTTTCAAAAAATTCATTCTGGCCACTTCATGGAGGATGACGGATGGTGGGTGGTGTTCTGAATATTTGAGATAGCTACAAACACCCAAAGACTGCTGCCAAGGAAGAAAAGTGGGTTATCTAGACCAGCTGGGGAATATCTATAGACAAGGGTACCAATAAGAAAAAAATCCACCACATTGAGCACCATATTAACCCTTAGTTTGTATGGAAAACATTCGGCAGTGTCGGCATGAGCCCGCACAAGTGCTCACAGAAACACATGGATAGGAGTTATCATACGGTGTCCTTTCCTTTGACTAGGTCTTTAGAAGAATTTATTGTTGTTGGCTGTCAGTGGGACCAAGAGCTTCCAAGAAAAAAACACTAAACATGGCGCTGCATAGACAGGTTGTCAATAAGATAATTTCAGGCTGGTCGCTTTTCTTTTTTCAAAGTAGAAAAGAGGAAAAGAATGAGGTAGAATTAGAGATAAACTTTAACTGATTGTGGAGATACTTGGGCTGTGTGTAAGTGAGAATTCTCCTGCTTTTAAAATGATTAACAAACATCATTTGGAGAAATCAAGGGAACTCTATGCCTTTGGCCCAAGAGGCAAATGACTTCGGAATGCTTGGGTTGGTTGTAGCAACCCAACCAATGTCTGTTGCGTGCTCGTTGGTTGAGGCCAAATGCTAGACTGACAAGACTAAGATCCACTTGTACAGAAGATTTGTCTGTTCTGATAGGAGACAACAAAAATACAAGGTTGTAGAAAATAATCTAAGTACTCGAGAAAAGCATGAAGCATTACATCTTCTGGGTGAGAGAAAGAGCTGGTGGGAGGGGAGAAAGAGAGCTTCCATCAGTAATCAGATGTGAAAGACCATCTTAAAAAATAGGTGAGTCTTGGGTAGTTATAATATAGACAAGGGGAGAACTCCAGGAGGCCATCTTTCTCTGGAATCCATAGCACATTAGCAGTAGGGTGATGAGTAAGTCATGGGTGCTAGAATGTGTGGTGTTCACTCTACAGGGTCCAAATTGTGAGGTCACTGCTAGCTTTGAAGCTTTGGATGTGGTCAGACCTGGGCTGTCATAAGATGGATGTGGTCAGAGCTGGGCTGTCATTGGATGGATGTGATCAGAGCTGGGCTGTCATTGGATGCATGTGATCAGAGCTGGGCTGTCATTGGATGCATGTGATCAGAGCTGGGCTGTCATTGGATGGATGTGGTCAGAGCTGAGCTATCATTGGAAAGGTATCATCAGAGCTGGGCTATCCTTAGATGAATGCCATCAGAGCTGGGTGTGTGTCAGCTGGATGGATATGGACTGCCTGAGAGAGAGAGGGAAGCAGTTGGTGCAGTTGGTGATCGACAACATTGAATGGTTCTTAAGGAAGTAGAAGAGACTTAATGGTGGCAGTGTGAGCCAACAGGAGTCCCTGTGGGAGATGGGATTTGCAAGTTGATCGGAGGCAGGCTGTGAGAAGTCAGGGAAGATGGTTTATAGGGTTTGAGTCTGGAGCAGCAGAACAGTGATCTGGTCTTGTCCACTTGGGGAACTTGGGCATATGGCTCAACTCTCCTGAGCCTGCATTCTTTTTCTTTTCTTTCTTTCTTTTTTTGAGACAGAGTCTAACTCTGTCACCCTGGGTAGAGTGCCATGGCGTCCCAATTCACAGCAACCTCAAACTCTTGGGCTCTACTGAATCCTCTTGTCTCAGCCTCCCAAGTAGCTGGGACTGTAGTTTCTTTATTTTTACTGGAGATGGGGTCTCTCTCTTGCTCAGGCTGGTCTCAAACCGGTGAACTCAAGGGACCCACCCACCTCGGACTCTGTTCTGGGATTACAGGTGTGAGCCAGTGCGCCTGGCCAAGCGTACATACGTGCATTCTTCACAGCTGTCGTGAGGATGAGTTTGTTACTGGATGGTGAAACAGAGACGAACTCCGAGTTCTGAGGGACTTGCATGTGCTGGGGCACAAGACGAGAGGGCTGAGGGGATGAACTAGGGGTCTGGGAGCCTGCGGTTCTCTCTAGAGTTTTGCTTGATCGCACCATCTTCATCCACATCCTCATCATTGTCCTGCTCCCTTGGTGGAATGTGCTTCCTTCTTCCTCAGGGTGGGGTTCCACTTCGCCTCCTGTGCACACCCCACGCCCAGTGGGAAGAGCGTTAGGAAGTAGTGTTCAGCTGCTCAGAGTTATTTTGTAGTTTGTATCCTCTGGGCCCTTAGGAGAAAAAAAAATCAATCACAATCTTACACTTTGAAGATGAGACATTCCTGTTTTCCTTGCTTCGAGTCGGAGTATTGATTAGCTCATGCACAGCTGGGGTAGGGTGTGTTTGCTTCAGGTATGCGGATTCCTTCATGGCTCAGCTTTCCATTCTAACTGAAACCCAGGTCTGTTTTGACAGTGGGTTGGTGTGCTTAACCGTGGCTTGTTCCCAATGCATTTTGCCTTTTGTGTCTGTAAGATGTAGCAAGTCTAGAAATTTTAGAGTAATCTGTCCAGTGTTGAGGTCACAGTCTACATTATAAATGAGTTGCAATAAAAAAGGCTCATATGCCAAACCACGGATATTCTTAATATTTTTTCTGATGGCTGGGCCTGTTTTGCATGCAAGGCAACAGATGATTCATGCAGTGGAGACCTCAGAGTGATCCACTTACTTATCATGAGTATATAACATTATCATAGCAGGACCAGTGCAACCAACCAGTGTCCCCTAACTACATTTTCTAGCATTTCACTGTCTGTACAGTAGAACCTTTGTAAGCTGACCACTTGAGGGACTGTAACAAACTGGTCAGCATATGGAGGTGGTCAACGTAAGGAACTCCCATTGAATACATGTGGTGTGTGTCCTGTCTGTGAAAATTAGGTCAACTCGAGGAGGTGGTCAGTGTAGGGAGGGGTTGGAGGTGGGGTCAATTGTGGAGATTCTACTGTATTTTTATTTCAAGAACATAATTTTATGTCCTTAGGACTGGTAAGAAAATTAAGTTTATAAATGGTTATTATTTCATAATTTGTTCAACATAATTGCCAAATGCTAAGTCTTGTCCTTTTAGTTCCTGACTTGGCACTTCAGGACGTATTGTCATAATTTGGCATCTTCATGCAAGTCTTATTACACTGTGTGGGTTTTCTCTCCTCTCCCTCCTGGGATGTAGCACATCCCACACACAGCTGCAGGGGAAGATTCTGTCACCGTGGTATCGGCTGCTCTGTTTTCTGCTCGGTTCTTAGGACCTGCCAGACTCAAAGTTAACTTTGCAGCCTGGAAATGGTTGCTTCCAATGATTGCTTTTTTCTGTTCTTTCTCAGATTTTTTTTCTGTCCTCCTTAATCACCAGCTCAAGGCTCCCACATTTTCTGCTGTCTAGGTCTGAGGATGGCCTCAGAGAGCCCCGGTCTGTCCTGGCGCTCTGCCTGAGTGGCTCGGCCTCCCTCCTCCTGGTCTTGGTGGAACTTCTCACTGCTCTCCCCAACTTTTCTTGTTCTCTTGTCTGCAGCCCTGAGCGCAGACACATCTAACCAGACCGTGGCTTTCTGTACCTAACTGCTATGTGGCTGTTCGATTTTTCACCTGCTGCTTTTGGGGGGATGGGTTTTCTCTCCTTTTGAGGCAGATGATGGCTTCTTTTTTCTGTTCTGGATGTCCATGTTAAGTTCTTCATGGATTCATATTTGATTAATGTTTATCAAATTCCCCTTGTTCACCAGGGACAGTCCTGGTGAAAAATCAAAGAGCACCTTTAATAATTACTAATGGCGATAATGATAAACACGGTAGATTGGGATGTTATGACATACGTCATCTCACTTCGTCTTCAGAACGGTGCTACAGGCAGGGACTTGGCTGAGGCTCCTTGTGCAGGTGACAAACTGAGGCTGAGAGCAGCGAAGCGCATTGCTTCAGGGGAGGCAGCTGGCACACCTCCCTCGGCCGAGCGTGCCCTGTGTGAATGGAACAAGTAACTCTCCTTGGCTTGGATCACCTGGCGGCCTGTGTTAGGACTTCCTTCTGGGCCTGACTCTCTCAGGGTGGCCACCTCAGCCCTGCGGGGCAGGCCCACCTCAGGAACATGCTGTGGATGTGGTGAGTGTTGCTGCCCCCTCCCCAGCCTTGTCTGATCCCAGCCGCTCTGCTGCTCTCTCCTCCTTGGTCTCCTCCCAGAGGGTTTTCTTGGTTTTTCAGGTATAGGCCTGCGGTAAGAGGCTGCACACTTGTGCATAAACTCAGATCAAGGCAGAGCTGTCTCTCCCAGCACAGGGCCGTCACCTGTCCTGGGGCGCTCATGTACCCCTGATGTGGCTGAGAGCCCCCAGTTGCCCTTGGAGAACTTTTTCTTTTTTGTGAGACAGTGGTGTCACTGTCATTGCTGCCCAGCCAGCTTCATCTACCCACTGCCTAAGAGGCAGTCAGCGTCTGGAGATAGCAGGATTTACAGCAGAGAAAGAGTTTATTCTGCTAAGCAGGAGACAAGAGAGATTGCTCAAATCCACCTCCTTGAGAATTGTGGGGACAGGGTTTTTTAAGACAGTTTGGTGGGCCAGAGATTAGGTAGTCAGGCTCTGCTGACTGGCTGGTTTCAGGTCAGAGCCCTTTGCCCCTTTGGTGTGAGCCGCCGTCTGAGCGGTCAGTTACTGGACCTTGGGTGGGGTTCTGAGACCAGCTGAGTCAGTTCCTTGGTCTGGGTGGGTCCTTTCCTGGAGTGCAGGCCCTGGAGGATGTCTCAAGAAACTATTCCAGGGTAAAGAAGCCAACAGAGACAACAGCAATTATTATCAAGCAGATGAGGGGACAGAGGCTCCTCACTCTCATTATCTCAGCTAAGCCTGCTCCTTCACAGGGGTCTGGGGGCCTCTTTCTCGTTCTCGCCTTGTACCCCTTCATGTCAGCTTCCAACTTCTGGGCTTGAGCCATCCTCCTGCTTCAGCCTCCCACATAGCTAGGACTACAGGTGCCTGCCATCACACTTGGGTAATTTTTCTGTTTTTTGTAGAGACAGGGTCCATGCTTGTTCAGGCTGGTCTTGAATTCCTGGTCCCAAGTGATCCTCCCTTTTTGGTCTCGTAGAGTGCTAGGATTATAGGCACAAGCCACGGCACCAGCCCTTGGGGAACCTTTTTGCTGTACCAGTCTGATATCTGCCCAGCCTTCCCCCGGCAGCCCCTGGGCGGAACCTTCTGCTGGCCTCCTGAACTCAACACAACACTCTGCAACCAGCAGAGACGACTCACCGTGCTGGGCCAGCCTTGTTGGTCAGGCCTGTGTCCTCTCTCAGCCATGGCCACGGGCTCCAGTCCTCTGCCCTATCTAGAAGGCTGCCCTTTTCTTCACCCCATGACCTCGGCAGGTGGCCTTGAGTGCCACAGGATGAAAAAATAAGGTTTTCTAGAGGGAGTTCCCTTGCGGTCTCCTCCTCCGCCACTGGCCCTTCCTCTACAAACAGGACTTCACAGACATGGTCCTGTCACTGTGACGGCTTGGCTGGGCTACTCTCAGCTAAGTCCATGAGGTCACCCTACCTGCAGTCAGGAGGACCCTGGGCCTTTTCTCACTCATGTCCTCAAGCCCAGGATCCTTTGGTCAGCAGAGCCTGGCTCTCTGACTTCTTATAAAGCTGTCCCCTTCTCATGCTGTCCCAGGCCTGGAATTCTGCCCTGGCGTCTTCCTGCCTCTGGCCAGTGGCCTTCCCCTCCCAGCCCCTTCCAGCCCCCTGTGTGGCTGGGATCGTGCAACTCCGCGACTGGTGTTATGTTTCCCTCTGAAGCCTGAGCTCCCTCCCTCTTCTCAGTTTGTGTTCTGGCCTCTGTGTCTGCCCCGTGTGCTGTCTGCTGGTCTCTGCCAGGCACCTCCTCTCCCTGCCTAGATGCAGGGGCAGGCGTCTGCCTCCTCTCCACCCCTCCCGGCCTTCCCCACCACATCCTGCATGGGGATAATACTGCTAACTCCTGAGGGCCAAGTTCACATCCTAAATGGCCACGTGGAGGTTTGATCACTGCAAATATGAAATAGAACTCGGGAGTCATGGTCTCTGGGCTCCCCACTCTCTCCAGTTCTTGTTAGTCAGGGAGGACAACCTTGGGGATGCCTGCAGCATCTGCGCAGACTGGGTCCTGCCTCACCCCCAGTTGCAGCATCTCCACCTGGACCCTCCTGCCTGGCCTCCTTTCCTGTCCCCCCTGCTTTTCACACAGGATCCAGAGTGACCAGAAAATCATTCTATTCTCTTTTTCCAAGCCTGGGGCATGGACATCCTCCCCATCCTTTACGTGGCCTGCTTGCTGTGCACCCCCATCCTAGCTCTCACCTGCAGTCTCACCCATGCATGGAGTTTGCACCCCTCTGGGACTTCACACCCACACCTGGGCCGCCCTGCATGCCCTGGACCTGATCAACGCTAAGCTCTCTGCTTCTCAATATTCAGATCTCTCTGCAAATGTGCCCTCAAGGAGCCCTGCCTGTGTCTAAACAGCAGCACTGCTCCGTCTAGTCCCCTCTGCCCACTCACTTTGCTGTAGTTTTCTTGAATTGACAAGTGTCAGAATTGCATCATTTAATTCTTTGTTTATTTCTTTATATTCTCTGCCCTGTTGGAAGATGACGCACTGGGGCAGGTGGTGCCTGCTGCTGTTGAGTAGAGGCTTCCTCTGCTGGAACAACCCGGGGACAGGCTCAGGTCACCTCCACAGGTTTGGGGGCTCACACTGGCTGCTCCTGCAGTGACCGTTGACCTGGTGCACTTTGGCTGAGAAGGAGGTGGAGTGGGGGGCCGAGGAGGAGGCACAGGCAAACCTGGGTAAGAGTTAGCATTGACTGCTGTCGTGCAAACAGAATAGCACACATCCCTGACCAGGAACGAAGAGCAGTGAGCAGCTGAGATGGTGGGGTTGGGACGTGCCACATCTGTCATGAAGCTGTAACATATGTTATCTGTGCATCACCATCCCAGGTACCAGAGAGCCAGCAGAGAGGAGAGTCCCTGTTATGTGGCACAGTCTGCAGGGAAATCTCACCTACTGCTCAGGAAGTGCCCAGTAGAAAAGGAGTTCTTTGGCCATATGCACCATGTCCCCCAAACATCTTTAAAACAAACCTAGGGATGCACTTTACTGGCCTTTCCCCATTAACATAAGCCAATGGCATCCTTCCAAAACGACATGTGTAGAATCCTTTTGCCAGAGGCACTGGCTCTATGATGGTCCAGATTTGTGCTGGAGTAGATTTTCTTGAACTTAATAGAATGCACCAAAAATTCAAAAGGCACTGGCAGACTGCAGCCAAGCTCATGAGGCATAATGCATGCTTAGATTAAAGGCATGACAAAAACAGTCTTCTCAGGGATCTGAGAGATGCAGGGAAACATCAAAGCATTATCCATTAATGAAGTGAAAAGACAGCCTGTTCACTGGGAGGAAAAAACTCCAAATTGCATGTCTGGTAAAGGATTTGCGTCTAGTAGGTAGCATATGGGAAGAACTCTCAGAGCTCCATAGTAAGGTGAACAACCGGGTTGAAAAACCAGTTCTTTCTATCAGCATTTCCCCCAAAGGTTGGCAACACCGAGTGCTGGCAAGTGTCAGGGGGATGGGAGTCTTCATGCATCACTGGTGCAAACATGAGATGCTTGTGAAACTCTGGACAATTTCTTAAGAGCTTAAATGCAGCGTTACCACGTGACTCTGCAATTCCATCTCTAAGTCTCTGCCCTAGAGAAATGAAAATACCTGCCCGCACGTAAGACGTCTGTGCAAATGTTCACAACAGGGTTATTTTTAACAGTCCACCACTGAAAACGACCCCGGTGTTTATCACCTGGTGGATGAGCCAACAGCACACGGCACGTCTGTCTAGTGCAGGACTATCTAGCAGTGAAGGAAACACACACGCAGCAACATTGGTGAGGGCGCGGAAACGTCGAGCTCAGGGAGAGAATCCAACACGCAAAGACCCAGTCGCATAGGTTCCCTTTGTACAAGGAAGGGTAGGAAGCACGTGAGGACTTGGCTGGGGGTGAAAGTCCAGAGTGGCTGCAGAAATGCCTGAGGGAACTTTTCCGGAGTGATGAAAATTTTCCAGAACTGGTGATGGATGCTGGACTGCATACATTTACGAGAAATTACTGGACAGTACTCTAGAAGGGGTAACTGCTGTGGCTATAAATTATACCCCAGAAGTAAAAAAAGTCCGTATGGTCATTGACTTTTGGCAGAAAAGGGCAGTGCCTGTGGCTCAAAGGAGCAGGGCACCAGCCCCATATGCCGGAGGTGGCAGGTTCAAACCCAACCCTGGCCAAACCTGCAAAAAAAAAAAAGAAAGAAAAATATTTTAATTTCATGTGGAAACAGTACAAAATATCAGAATATGTGACATTAATAATAGTAATAGCTACTGTGTATCAGTGTGTGTTGTCCGTGTGTCCTTAACTCACTTAGTCTTGGAATCAGCCTGTAAAAAAGGTGCTGTGATTATTGTTGTTTCACAGATGAGGGCCCTGAGGTACAGAAAATCTGGTTGTGTATCTTATCTCAGCTCATGCAACTCGTAAGTGGTAGAACCAGGATTTGAAGCCTGATGGTCCCAGCATTTTGGCTGGCTGTCATGGACTGTACGGACAAACCGTGCTGTCTTCCCCCTCAGGGCTCTGGCGTGTGCCTTTGCCTCTGCTGAAACGCTTGCAGCCTTGCTTCTCTGGGGTGATTCAGCTCACTTGGGAGTGGAGTTTCACTGCCTGTTCACTGGAGAATTCTTTCATCCCTTCCGGAGTGGGACAGCAGACCCGTGTCCCCCGGAGTGCACTGCTGTGCCCAGGCTTTGTGATCTGTGCCTGTGCTGAGTGTCAGTGGACGGCTTGGTCACTTCCTCTGCTGACCCTGTCTTTCTGCGCCATCATTTTTAGGGAGCCAACTGGGACATAGCATGCATTTCTAAAGATGAAAACTCTAGAACAGTGGTTCTCAATCTTCCTAATGCCCTGATGTATTTTCATTGTTACAAAGGGGTCGTGACCCACAGGTTGAGAACTGCTGCTCTAGAAGAATGCGAACTTTTTTTTTTTTCCCTAGTGTCTCTAGGGAAAACTAGTATTTTTTGGGGGGGGGGCTGAGTTTGAACCCACTACCTTCAGTATATGGGGCTGGCCCCCTACTCCTTTGAGCCACAGGCGCCACCCCAAAACTAGTATTTTAAGAATTTTCTTGGAAGTTCTAATCTGCTCATGTGTAAGAGACTAGGCATCCTAGTCTGAAAATCTGAAATCCAAGCCCTGATAGGCTTCAAAATCTGAAACTTTTTGAGCGTCAGCCTGATGCTCAAGGGAAGTGCCCACTGGAGTGCTTCAGATTTCCAATTTAGGGGTTGGGATGTTTCAATAGGTAGAATGCAAATATTTCCAAATCTGAAGAACCTAAGATCTGAGACGCTTCTGGTGCTGAGCGTTCTGTGTAAGGGTGGTCAGCCTGCATGGCATTTTACAGGGAAGCTCTTTCCCTCCCCTCTTCTGGGCCTTCTCCTCCCACTAACTTCTGCCCTTCATTACCCTGAAACTCTTCCTGCTAAAATTGGTTACCTACTTGCCAAATCCAGGGATGTTGTTCAGGCTCGTAAGACTGGATCCCTCTCGGAGCATTTGCCACCTGCTCCCGTGGCAGTGAACCCTAATTACGCCGGCGGCTGAAAAATGCGCCTTGCTCTGTGTGGCCTTAACCACCTCAAGAGCTTCATTTCCGATAATAAATTCATCCTTTTTTCCTTGGATCTGCGTTCTTGCCTTTTCTGTCACCTAAGACAGAAACGCAGGGTCACCCTTGACCCCTCGCTGTCCCTCAGCCTGTGTCTCTAATTAAGACATTCGCTCAGAGTGACTCAGTGTCCTAGATATTCCTGAAGGCTCTGCCCTCTTTTCTGCCACAAACGACATTTCATTTCAATTCAGCATGTTGCCATGTCTTACCTGGGTTTTATAGCCATTTTCTGACTGGCTCCTTTGCAGTCTGGGTTTTTGCTCTGTCCCCTCTGCTGACATAAGAATACAACTGCCATTCAGAAAGGCTGCTGGGAGCACACTGTCCAGCTCCTCTGACCAGAACCTCACCCACACTTCTCAGTGCAAATCCCCCTTCTCCACAAGCCTCCTCTGGCTTCCACAGATAATTTCTCTTCCCCGATCCTGTGGCACAATGATCTTCAGCTGGTGTGCCGTGAAAATATTTAAAGACCATTAACTCAGTTATTTTCAAAAGAAGTTCAAAGCACAGTAAGTATTATTTTTAACTTACTTTTTCCGGATCAACATAATTTAGGTGTGCTGTGGAAGTTTAACTATAGGTTCAAGTGTGCCGTGAGATAAGATGACAGACAATGGCCAACAGACACATGAAAAAATGCTCATCATCCCTAATCATCAGAGAAATGCAGATCAAAACCACCCTGAGATGCCACCTAACCCCAGTGAGATTAACCCATGTCACAAAGTTCTGAATCTACGGATGCTGGCGTGGATGTGGAGAGAAGGGAACACTTTTGCACTGGTAGTGGGACTGCAAACTAATACAGCCTTTATGAAAAGAAGTGTACAGGATTCTTAAACAATTAGAAGTTGACCTTCCATTTGATCCTACAATCCCATTACCCAGAAGAAAAAAAAATTTTTTTACCACAAAGACATTTGCACTAGAATGTTTATTGCAGCTCAATTCACAATCGTTAAGATGTGAAAGCAACCCAAGTGCCCAACAACCCAGGAATGGATTAACAAACGGTGGCATATGTACCCCGTGGAGTACAATTCAGCCTTAAAAAGATGGAGACTTTATATCTTTTGTGTTTACCTGGATGGAGTTGAAACCTTCTTCGTAAAATATCACAAGAATGGGAAAAAAGTATCCAATGTACTCAATACTAATATGAAACCAATATATAAAGAACTACACCCCCACATGATAGAAAAACTCAAGTATAGCCTAGCAAGGGGGAGAGGTGAGGAGGGAGGGTGGCTGGGAGGGTCTCACCTACTGTGCACAATGTGGGGTATTCAGCACTCCCTGGGGGAAGGGCTCAACCACAACCTGAACTTTACCTTGGAAATGAGAATGTGACCTAAATATTGGTACCCTCATATTAACCTGAAATAAAATACAATAAAATATAAAAAAAGGTTGAAAAACTCTGCTATAGCATTTGGCACATTTTTGTTAACATGTGTATCTCCTCTGTGCAATCTCATTTTTGCTTGATTTTTGTGGGTGCCTCCAATGTGAAAACCACATCCTCATCTTTGCTGGTCTTCCCAACTTTTTGCATCCTGGCCAGCACATAGCTCGCTGAGGTACGGGTAGAGGAGGATGGTTGGGAGGCTGAGTGTCCCTTTTATTTTCATGCAGAGTGTCTCTGTACACACGGATTTACATACTGGTGGAAAGGATCTCTACTGAATGCACTAACAGGTGGATAAATGATGGGTGAGCTCCACCCTTTCTTCCTGTCTTCACCCCACTCATCCCAGTTTTGCTCTGCAGTCTCTCTGTGCTTGGTATTTATGTTTATAAGTAAACAGAAGTGCATTTACTCTTATTTTCTGGTCATTTTAATTTAGGTTGTATAAAAAAAAGTTAGCAGGTTGCATTTTTTTGATGCAAACTTTTTTCTCCCTAATTGCAGTTTGTGCATTTCTTTGTACACATTAGTTGCTAAATGAATGCTCGGGAAAGAAAACACATTAACAAAGTATACGGTGCCATAATAGGAAAAGGAACTAGAAAAAAAGGTTCTGAATTCCTAGATCAATGTTACCTGGCTTTTTGAAAATAACAGCCAAGTGCAAATTTCTCAGGCAGGTTATCTGGGCTCTTGGGACACTTCTGTGTGAAGAACTCTGTGTATGAAGATTTTATGAATAAGTGTATGTCATGTTTAGTTTCTTCTGCACACATAGGGGATGTTACTTTAGGGGCTGCCCAGCTCAGTTTTTGTGCTGAGACCCCAGGAGTTTTGAAGGTGGGTAAAGCCTGAGCTTCTTTCCATAGACCTGGACAAACATTGAATGGAGTGGGGCATTTTTTGTTCTTTTTAACATCTCTCTTATTGTGGGGAAACCTCAGGCTTTCTGTTGTTTGTTTTATGTTTTTAAGTTTTTTATGAATAATTGTGCATATTTAAATAACACCATGTTCATAGCATGGGAGTTTGGAACACCCATGGAACCGTCTCCACTGTCCAGGAGCTGAACGTATTTATTGCTCCCCAAAGATTTCTGTTGTTCCTTTGTAATCTTTTCCTTTCCTGTTTCCACTCCCACCTCCTGTCCACACTGATGGGTGTTTCCTAGAAATATTCTATGTATTTGGTCATATAGAATGTCTTCTTGTGTGTCTGGATTTTGGGGGGATTTGGAGATTTATCTGTGTTTGAGTATGCACCCGTGGTTCATACTGTTTGATTGGTGAAGGACGTTTTGTTATACAGGAATACCAGAGTTTTTTTTATCATTCCTCTGTTGGACATTTGGGCTGGACTATGTTTGTGTCTCCCTAGAGACACAAAAATTCCATGTATTAAAATTTCAACTCCAGCATGATGGTTCTGTGGTCTGACTGTTTCACTTTCAAAATTCAGGTCTTGCCGTATGAAAGTGTTAAGAGGTGGTGTCTGTGAGAGGCAGTGAGGCCTTGAAGGTTCCTCTCTTGTGAAGGGATTAGGTGTCCTTATCAAGCTTGTAAAGGGTCTTGGTGGTGGAGGGGGGTGGCTCTCTCATGCTCTGCCCACCTCCAGGTATGGGAGGGAGCCCTTCCCAGAACTGAGGAAATAAATTTCTATTGTTTGTAAATTACCCAGTCTCAGGCATTCTGTTAGAGTAGCACAAAACCTTAGAAGTTGGCGCCAAAAGAACACCATGCTGCTCTAACAAGTGCCCACACCTGGCTGGGCATCTGTGGTCCCAGGAACTCAGGAGGCTGAAGTAGGAGGGTCACTGGAGGCCAGGAATTAAAGGCTGCTATGAGCTGTGATCATGCCACAGTGCTACAGCCTGGGAGATAGAGGAAGACCACCACCCCCCGCCACACAAATAAATACAATAAAAAAACCCCAAAATACCTAAAAATGTGGAAGTGGCTTTGGAACCGGGTAATGGGTAGAAGCCAGAGCAATTCCGAAGTGAATGCTAGAGAAAGCTTGTGTCCCTGTGAATGGCGTGTTGATGGTGATTCTGGTGAAGGAAGCTTGTGTCCCTGTGAATGGAGTGTTGATGGTGATTCTGGTGAAGGAAGCTTGTGTCCCTGTGAATGGAGTGTTGATGGTGAGTCTGGTGAAGGAAGCTTGTGTCCCCGTGAATGACGTGTTGATGGTGATTCTGGTGAAGGAAGCTTGTGTCCCAGTGAATGGCGTGTTGATGGTGATTCTGGTGAAGGAAGCTTGTGTCCCAGT
>NW_003852565.1:2124273-2126105 GCF_000181295.1 Otolemur garnettii
TTGGAGGGCTGGACTGCGGGCCCTGGGATGAGTTGGCTGCTAAACAGGACAGGCAGCGGTGGGAAAAACACCCGGCGGGCTGGATAAATGTCCTAGGCGGGCCGCAGTTTGAGGACACCTGGTTTAGGTGGAAAAACTGAGGGTGTGCCCAAGTGACTTTGATAGGCTGGGTGCAGTGGCACGTGCTTATAATCCTAGCACTTTGGGAGGCCAAGGCAGGAGAATTGTTTGGGTCCAGGAGTTTAAGACCAGTCTGGGCAATATAGCAAGATCCTTTCTTTACAAAAAATTGTTTAAAAATCAGCTGGATGTGGTGGTATATGTCTGTAGTCCTGGCAGGAGGATCCCTTTAGCTCAGGAGTTCAAGATTACAGTAAGTGGTGATTAAGCCAGTGTGCTTACCCTGGGCAACAGAGCAATTCCCATTCTCTAAAACAAAACAAAACAAAACAAATAAGGAGATTAGTAGGATTACCAGAAAGCCAGGTGCTATTTCTCAAGACAACTAGAGTGTGACCCCAAAGGCAATGCAGAGATTTCCAAAGTGTCCCTTCCTTCATAGGCCCACAGTGCCAGAACCTTGAAGCCAGAGTGGTTTGGGGGATGAATCCAGGGCATTTGTGGGACCTTGTGGCTCACTGCCCAGGGCTGCCTGGGGCCTCTGCTCCCTGCAGCCTGGCACAGCACCCTCCTGCTACCCACATTGTGCCTCAGGCAGGCCCAGGTACGTCTCAAGCTGATGCCCCAGACCTTGGCAATGCATACATGGTACTAATTCTGCAGGTGCACAGAACCCCAGTGCTATGGAGGCTCCGCCGCCTCCACCGAGATTTCAAAAGACAGCTAGGACTAGGCCTTGGGGCCCAGGTTCAGAACTGCCCAGGGACAGGACCGCCACAGAGAGTCCCCACTAGGGTGGTGCCTGGTGGCGTCATGGAGGCTGGGCTGCCCCTGAGACCCCTGTGACTGCAGAGCCTCCTGTGACCAGTGCTAGCCCAGGGGAGCCACAGGCATGTGCCTGGAATGTTATGGAAGCTAGAGCCTGGGCTTTCCCAGCAAGCCAGGTGGCAGAGCCTCCCTAGGCCTGGGGCGTCCACTCCTACCACACATGGAGCCAGAGATTACTCTTCAGCTTGAAGATTTAATGTGCTTTGCCCTGTTGGGTTTGGGACTTCCGGGGAGCCTGTCACCCTTTCTTCTTTCCTCTCTCTTTTGCAGTGGGAACTTCTATCCTATGCCTGTTACTCTGGTGTTTTGAAAGCAGAGAATTTGTTTGATTTCACAGGCTTTCAGCTGGGGCAGGATTTGCCTCAGGGTCAGTTGTACCTTGGGTCTCACTCATATCATGTTTGGATGAGAATTTGGACTTTAAAGTTGATGCTGAGTTAAGACGTTTGGATCTCTTGGGATGGAATGAATATATTCTGTTTGTGAAAAGGACATGAACTTTGAGGGGGCCAGAAGCACAGTTTCCACCGTGGTAGTATTGAGAGGTGATTAGACTGTGAGGTTCCAAACTGGAATTAGGTGCTCCTATAGAGGCGATTTGAGACAGGTCTCTTCGCCCTTGTACCCTGGGAAACTCAAGCAAAAAGACGGCCATTTATAAACCAGGGTGTGGGTGGGGGGCTCTCACCAGGCACCAAGTCTGTTGAAGGCTTGATTTTGGACTCTGCAGCCCCCAGAACCGTGAGGTGTTAGTCTGTGTTGTTTGCAGGTTCTCTGGTTTGTAGTACTGTGTCCCAGCTGTTTGGTTACAGCAGTCTGCATGGGCTCAGTGGTACCGTGTCCCAGCTGTTTGGTTACAGCAGTCTGCATGGGCTCAGTGGTAC